>NC_054057.1:55600874-55760151 GCF_017639655.2 Falco naumanni | reverse complement strand
TGGAACAACTTCAAGAGTAATCTTAAATGTTCAGTAGAAAAAAGGAAAGCTTTCTTGTGAAAGGATGTCTCAGCCATGAGTTATGAAGTTTGAGAAAGAACAAAAGTAGGAAACCTGGAAGCAATTCCAAAAAATAGGAATAAACTTGAGATGGGTCTGCAATATACATTCCAGTTAGAAATGGGGTTGAATCACATATGTCCACAATATTTCCAAAATTTATGGTTGTGTGTTAGGTGAGGTAGAGGTAGGACTGGCGTTAAATTCCATTCTACACTCAGATCTCACATAGCTTGAAATGGCCTACAGCAAGAAAATACTTAACGATCACCAAGTTCACTAACATTTAATTGAATTACAAAGACTCCACAAAGGTGAAGAGGGGACTTCTATATTCACACTGAATTGCAAAACACCATAGAGTCAGCTAAGGGCTACAGAAAGGGAGAATTTAAGGATCTTTTAAGCAAACGACTGCCTAAGTAAGAAAATTATTGTGTTTTTTTAAGTGACTTGCCACTTCCGGCAGCATGCATGTGAACATGGTATCATGGATATTCTAAAAACAAGGTACTCACACTGTTCCTTGTCTTGTACCACGGGGTGTATGAGATACCTTGATAGATATCTAAACAAGGCTAAAGGTTTAAAGTAATTCTGAATGATGAAAACTGCAGCTAAGCCTGATGGAAATAAGCTAGCCTGACACTGAATGAAGGAGGAGATTAGCAAAAGAATAGGCAAAGACTGAGCTCATGATTCCTGATCAGGCTCGTGTTTCCTAAAAGCACCTTTCAAACCCTTTGTCAAAATATTTGGTTCAAAGAGGAGCTATAATGGGTAAGACTACAGAAATCTTAGCTTTCTCTAACTTTTTTTACCAGAAGTTTATTTTCAAAGCATACAGATTCAACAGAATGGAGGGACACTTGGTAAACTAGAGCATGATTGGTCAAAAATACAACTGAAGCTTTTTAAGCTAGCTCTGTCACCTAGGAAAATATAACAATACATCTCCAGATGTAGAGCTCTGAGGCTGGGGAAAAAAGCATGTCAAAGTTAGCAAAGTGTGTGGACAATCCCATCAATCCATACAAAAAGCACAACTCATATATGATACCAGGAGAGAAAGATACTCAGAAACACTGATTTTAGTTGCAGAAGAGGGCTTAAAACCTCCTCAAACATACCACTGAAAACACAAATTGTAATCCTGGTAACAGAAACAGGAAGAAAAAAAAAGCAAGAAAGGCAAAAAGCTATGCAAATTAGAAAATGAGTGGGTACATTCAAAAAGCTCAAAAAAATTTAATGTTTTTATATTACTACAAGAGAAGGGTTTTTGTTCCTTTAAGGTATGTATACAATTAATTAAACAATATAGTAAGAATAAAACTTTCACTTTTCAGGATTTATCTAAATGTTTCTTATTTCAAAATACACACATAAACGTAACTTACTGATTTTCTTATGGTATCTCCAATCATCACCCCTGTAAAAGTCTCCCATTCCTAAGGGGAATAAATGAACAACTTGCATAAGTCACAAGACATCTTTAAGAATGAAGACTAATATGTAGTAGCATGTGGGCAAAGCAGGAACAAATTAAAGCCTAGATTCTGAAAGAGTTATAAGACATTTTTAAAACTCTAGGTAACACTACCAGTATACAATTCCTTTTGTTGAATCCAATCTAAATGACTGCAGTGCTTTATAAGAAGAAGAAACAAAAGCAGAAGCCCTAGCCTTTCTTAGCACCCACAGCTCCCACCCAGATTGCCCAACTATAAGCCAGCAAGAAGTAATGTGCGTGGCTGGCAAGGACACACGTACTGCCTGATAGGGCACCAGCAGCCCACATAGAACAGGTAACTACAGAATCCATGTGTTGATAGTGTTTCATGTTATAGTATCCAACAGGTGCAATTACTAGAACAGGAGGAATACCTGATATAATAGATTGCTATTAGGAATACTTTGGTTGCATTAAGAAAGGGAAATTTAAGTTGCATTTATGTATGATTAGATCTTTTAGACTTGATATTTATATCCAGGAAGATATCTTTTAATCGTTTTAAGACAAATTAGGTAAGTATTTAAAAACATACTAGAAATGGCATAATCCTGTATTTGAATGTGGTAAAAAATACACTAAAAAGTCTTCGTAAGTGTTTAAATTTAACATAATCAGTATCTGTAGTTCTAATATAAACATTATTATTATTATTAAAGAGAACAGTAACATTCCAAATGAAAAAGTCAATCAATTAGTACTACTCCGACATAGACCACAGCATAGCTTTTTGCTCCCATCTAGCTAAGTCCTGAAACCACTGTCTCTTTCAATTACAAACTGATGCTCCTCTCCCAATTGCAAAGAAAATGCTCATGCACAGAATAATACACATGAAGGCTTCTCAGTTTTTAAACTAGAAATCATGTAATATTGTTGTGAAGAAAAGCAGAAGTACCATATGTAGAGACATGTAAAATTACCTCAGTAAAATCGATATGTATTGATTCAGAAAGAGAATGTCTCTACTAAGAGCCAAGGTATTCGATAGTGTAATGTTGAAGTTCTACTATAAATTTCTCATCACTACGCAAAAAATTTCCAAGTGCAGAAGGTTGAAATCTTGGGACGGGGACTGAGAATACTAAATTCTCTAGCAGCATAAGTAACTTCTAGCCTCATCAGATTAAAAGCTTTAAAAGAAATAACTTTAAAAGAAAAAACACTTCAGCTTCATTTTCCCCAATAAATATTTTGTACAAGCACTCTTTTCTTAACAATTTAATTAAAATAACTTCTACCTTTCAGAGAAGTAAGAAAATTATTGATATTGTTTGCCTGTTTTAATTCTAGAGTACACAGATATCGCAGGAAAGTGCATTATATTTAACCTAGATTAAGCTGGTTAAGAGCTCCAATAGCTGACAGAAATGCATGCTAAACAATAGGAACCAACACATAAAGCGGTACTTAAAAAAAACTTTAGAAGCCTAGGCAGACAGGCTTTAATTTAGTCAGAAAACTATTTGCAAGTTGCTGCCTTCACCACTTTATAAACACAAAGACTAGAAATATGTTTTCAGAAGCTGAAAAGAAATAATAAAGATGAATTAGGGAGGTTCTAATAATGAAGAGTAGCCAGGGTATGCCTCTACCAACATGATTAATTTCAGTTATTTTTATTAGGCAGCTTCATTGCTGAAAGACTGTGGGGTTTCACTTGGTCAATTCCATATGTTTGCAATAAAACTGCATTGCATTCATGATATCAAGAAGTTTCAACCAACCTTTCTCAAACCTTGTACCTTAAACCCACATCTTTCATATAATCAAGTTACACTATTTCCTTCAAATGTATTATCTGATTTTTACCTTTTACCCTATAATGGACTCTCCTCTAGTGAACTGACATCTACTATCACTTGATACTCCTTCTGGTCTCCAGCTTCTAGTACAGAAAGCCATATCTTAGTCTCCTCATTCCATGTAGGTATTTTAGATAATTAAATGTGTCTTGATTCCTGCTAATCAGCCATGTTGAAGCAATATTTAGTCAATAGCGCATATTGTTCTACTGCAGGCAGACATTAATTTCACTACAATATAGACAAGTACAACTTCAGCATCTACATCTCAGCCAGCTAGTCTAGTCTAGTCTACCTGTAAGGGCAATGGAAAGCAGTAATCGATTTTAGTGGTAAACTATATAACCTATTTTATAAAATTCATTTATGATCAAACTAATTACTACTTTGACAGATCTGGTTTTTTCCTGTTTCCTACAAGGACAGCCTAGGATAACCTGCTCAGATTAATTTTAACAGGTGTCTAAATTTTAGTTACCAATTCAATCACTACTGAAATTAGCATTTTACCAGAAAAGTGTAAATGAACTATGAAACTCCACATTGGGCAAAAATCTAACACCCGGAGAGGAACATGCTATAACCGAGACATGTGCTGCCCTATGGAAATAAGGATTAGCAGTACTAAAGCTCTGCTGCATTTTTGTTAGGAATAGGTTAGCATCTAAACAAGAGGTAAATTCCCCATAAATTAGACATTTGCAGATTAGGCCTCGTTCAGACCACTGTCAAAAATAACACGACACCTCTCAATTTTTTGTGAATATACCAATAATGCAGCGCTTGCCTGAAAACGGAATGGACAGCCATTTTTATTACGTTTGAACCTGTATCAGCTGCATGCCACTACACTATAAAAAATATAAACCATTTCAGGATGAGTTCATCATTCCTCTCAAAGACAGGCCATTATGGTGCAAAGAATCCAATACTTATGCGGCCGGAGAAAAACATACAAGGACACTCTTTATACAGTGCACTCTTGAAGACAGTGCTGCAAATAAGGACATTAATGATCAGTGGTCCAGGGATTTCTTAGACACTGAAGAACCAATGGCTGATATGCACAAAAGGTATATTCATTATTTCACCTTTCAGAAAGATACTTTAAGTGTCTTCAACTGCAGGTTGCAGAACCAGACTTTTATTTAATTTCTCCCTAGGTCTTGCACTCTTTTTCTGCATTTCAATATAAGGACATGATGTGCAAGAAACCCTTGGTAAGTGTCAAACAGGTCTGTATCCATCACTTTACTTATAAAGGAATATCTGTATTTAACTGAAAGGATGGATAAATGTCTAGAAACATGGTGGCAGGAAACACTGATACAGTGCCTTCAAGAAACTGGAAGAACTCTCTATAAACTTGTTCAGATCCTAGAAAATTTAAAAGGCAACTATTTACCTACCTTTCTCATGGTAATCTTCACTTGAATCTAATAAATATAATGTTGACATCCAAAAGTAACTATCACAGAAAAATAGTAGCATATAAATCTAAAATTCTGAGTCCCACGCTTACGAGCAAAACCTTTTTATCTACTTATTTACTCTTCATATTAAGTTTAAGCAAATCACTTGGGGATTTTCTCCTTTAGCACTTACATTCTCTTGAAAAAGTTCAGGGTGCATTCCTCATACAAAATGCAGAGCAAACATTAGCTGATCTGCCTGAAATAAAATCAGTGAAAATGTAGTTATACATTCATCAAAAGTTACCTTTCTGCTTTTTTTTTATAAGTAACAACATTTCATTAATAAAATACCTCTAATTCCATAGCAATGACTTCATGACACATATCCTAAATCACCCCAATAATGTTCAAAATTGCTACATACCTCTGCAACACAAACACTAACCCCAGCCCTGTATCTAAGTGCATCTAAATTCAAGTGAAAAAGAAAAAACAGGTACTTGCAATAAAGCAAACATACTAAATAGAATCCATTATTTTTTAAACTGTGCATAGGAAATGCTTGAAATCTTCTTACAGCCAATTTTTGAAACAGAATTTTGAGGGGGGGTGGGGGGTGGGGAAAGACAACTGTAACCTCCTTGCTTCTTCCTAGGTCTGTTGCATCACCTGAATTTCAAACAGTCTCTAAGCACTGGAGCAATAAACCAGGAATAAGGATTTAATGGAGCCATGTACTAAGGCATGCAAACATTCAAGACAATATTTTTTTAAAAGAATATTAGCTTGTTAAAACTGGGATTCATATATTATAGATGCATTTTACCAAAGCTGTGCTGGAAAGCACAGATTACTAATGAAGTCAATGTCAAAAACTGGAAGCTGGTACTCTAGAAAACCAGGATCACTCAGAAACCTAGACTGAGGCCTCCAATTTTCAAAGTCTGGCTGGAATCTGGAAGATTCATTTTACTGTACAATAGAAGATAAGCATGTATTTTCTCTCATATAAAATTTTAAGTAAGCATAAGGAAGGTAGTACCTCTTCTTTTGCTTTCAAGAAAGTGAAACAACTGAATAGCATAAAGCAGAGGTGAAAAGGAAGACTATAAGAAAAATCAGTGATGTACGGGATTGGATTAAATCTGCAAAGCACAGGCATCTCAGCTACCTGATAAACACAACACACCTGCACTTCTGTAAATATCAATTCTATTCTTGACAATGTTGTTTGAATTTCCCATGGTGCATTTCCCACATACATCCTTATGTATACCTCAAAATGACAGCCTGATTGTCCTTAGCGTCAGAGAATTACCAGATCTGAGGAATATTAAATTACCAAGAATATTACTGAAAAATTAATTGCATGGGACTTTTCAGAGGAGACAGGACCAAATATGAGGAAGCATACTCTAGGAAATACTATGCACACATTGTAAGTTATAAGATGAACAGTTTGACTAATAATTGGCTTTCTTATCTGAATATATATTATATTTTTAAGGCCAAATTCCATGAGGGCCAAATTACTTTTTTTTTATTATTACTGCTTTCTCAAACAGATGCCTTTTTACAAGCCTGACACATCAGCCAAGAAACAGATACAAGAACAAAAATATGGAGTATGGGTGTTCAAGACGTTCATCATCTTTGGGAAGTTTGCTCATGTGCAGTAAAAATAACAACTGCATCTGCATGTGTATTTTGATTAATACAGATGTATTATTTAATAGTTTACCTCGTTGATTAGGTTCCAGAATTATGACTGACTGACTAAAGGGACATATGTGACTTAGAGATCATATCCTTATTAGTTGTAATCGCCCTTGGAATGACCAACCTTGGAAACTACCAAGAAGTTAAATATAACTTGATTCATATGAGCCACAGCTGCTTTACACTGGATTTGGGTAACTGCAGAAATGCATGATGACAGCCACAACAAACTCTTGGCATAATTTGTATCTCTATGGATACCAATATATAAAGTTGTTGCTTGCTGCTTTAAACAGTTCTGTTTTATTAATTCTTTCAATTACAAAAACGTATGGTACAAAGTATCCCCAAGGATACAATTAAAAAAAATAAAAGGACATCATATTTTATTTTTGCATGCATTTACTATTGATTTTGTTACAGGGGTAGGACTCGAGGGCAACAGGCCCCAACTAGGAATCAGGGTCAAACCATGCAAAGCACTGAAGTCCTCTTTGTATCGATAAATAAAATACATCCATGAACATCATATGACACTGAGAACAATTCCAAAACATTCAATTCTTCCATCCTCTCAGACAAGGTCTGCAAGCAAATCCAAATGCAAACTGCTCCCTGGATGATTTGGTATCCAAAACTCAAAAGGGAATTGTTTGGAAGAATGCTAATTGGCCCAAGCCAAATCTAAGACAGCAACGATCTTGACAAATTAAGAGTACAGGTGGGCCATTTCCAGTGCTTAGGAAATTTATTGGCACCACTTCACTTACTAGCATACATGAAGTCTATGTACACACAAACATAAATATAAACCACAGACAGACAAAACCATCCTTCCTAATTCTAACATGTTTAAAAAGGCAAAAACTTGTATCAGCTATACCACTTATGAAGGTACTAATAAAGCCTCAATGTCACAGCAATCTTTAAAATTTACCAGACGGACCATTAGTTTGAAGCTGCACAGTAACACCTTTCAGTATATTCCAAACTCCAATCTGATAATTCACAGTGAAAATCTTTCCTACTAGAAATTTCTCCTCTGTGCCTTGCTTTTGAAATTTTTAATCTTTTCTGATATATAAAAATAGCTGCCTTCCAATATTCAAAAGATGCGAAGACTTATTAGAAGGCTTCACATACTCATGACTTCAAACACAGACATTAAATTATTATAAGAATATTTCATGAAAATCCACTTGGAATTCAATAAACCAAAATCCTTAGAAATATCTGCTACCTCTGCATCCTCAATATAGTGTTGCTAGACTGGGGGGAGAGGGGAGGAAGTGTAAAGTATTCCAAGATCTCTCCATTCCGACTGATCAAACTCCAGACATGCATGATTTGTACTACTGCTCAAATCATCTATGCCAACCTACTATGCATTCTTCAGCCGGGTACTGTGAGACAAACACCTCCTGTTATGACAGTTTCATGTGAAAGTAAAAACTAAAATTGAATGTGAAAGGCATATCTGTTCTAGGTTTCCACCAAGAAAGCAAGAAGAGAAAAGCCACCTGATTCAAATACAAAGCAAACAAAAAATACATTAAGAACATTATATGGAGGAACAGGGGAACAGATAGAAACAAAGAAGCTAGCAGGTAGAGATTTGGGGCAGGATGTGAAAAGAGAAAAAAGAATATTACAATGGGGGGTGGGGGGTGGGGGGAGGGTGTTCCCTTTTAAAAACAAAACCAAATAATACAAACCACCATATAAAACCTTACCATGACAGCTAGGTCAAACACTCACACCTAGGAATGCTAGAAATAAGAGTGAACAGAGTAAGAGCGCTCAGAAGACTGCAAAGCCTGGGACTGGCCATGAGGCCAGAAAGAGGCAGAGATGAGGAGCCAGAGTTAAAGCAGAAGCAGGACTAGACTGAGAATAACTTTGTCCATCAGAAAAATGATCTGTTGAGAAATGTGCATAATCGATCTTAATTCTGTCATATCCTAATTTTCAGTCCTCCTCATTTTGCAAGTTAAATATTGCAAGTATAAATTTTTGCATGTATTATATATGTACTGCCACAATACCACTTATTTGAAGTAGATCAAGTGTTGGTTGCTGAAAGAATACTTTCAAACCCAGTGAACATAAAAGCCAGAATAAATACAATCTTACCTTAAACAAACAACGACAAACATATTCATACACTGTATGTTTCAATGAGCAAATAAACGACTTGATTCTTTCTTCAGTATTACTTGAATCCTATAAAGAAAATTTGGATTTCAAAAATTCATGTGGAAGTAAAAATCTTTTTATGTACCTTGTGAATTTCAGCAGAATGACAGAAATAATCTGGACTCTATGTGTCACATACTAGTTCTAAAAACACATAAAACTTAGTTGCAGCTATCAATGGGTAGATGATAAAATGAGAAGTTCATGCTGAAACATTAAGACATGAATATTTTGGCCTTGAATATTTTGACAGTGAACATTATAAAACATTATATATCAGGTAAATATGTTTAAGAATGACAGAACAGTTTCATTTAACATTAATATCCTTGAAATCTCATAGGAAGGAAGAAAGCAAAGGCAAAATCAGAAGCTGAGCATGAAATAGGTAACATAATAGGCAGGAAGAAAAGAAATTATGAAAGAGTGTGAACGTAAGAACAAGAAGTTAGAAGCTCACGTTATGGAAAAGAAGTAATATGTACAGAACTTTAGAAGAGGGCAAGTTCGCATACTCAAAACCATTTCTGGTAATGATTGGAGCTGAAGAGAAGTTGTAACGACAGATGCCAGAATAAAGAGGAATCCAAAAGCAACATGATGAAAGGCTGGTGAATGCCTTTTTAAGGTGGAAACAAAAGAGAAATAAGATAAATTTTGGAGATGCTGAATAAAAAGAAAATGCATCGTTACTCAGTGTGGGCTTTTAGATCTGAAGAGCCAGGTGACAAGGGATAAATCCATAATTCTATGCTTCAGTAACAAAATTATATCACCATTAGAATACAGAAAAGTAAAAGTTACATTTTCAACAAGACAGTCTGCATGTACGCTTACAAACTGTGTAAAAGTAGACAACGTGTTGATCTTCCTTTAGGGAACTGAACCATGTAGAAATATAGGTCTTTTCTTATTCTATCCCTTGTTGATACAATTAGAGTTATTTGCAGATCAAATCATTAATGTATTTAAATAAAGCCTTCAGTAAAGTTATAATCAACCCTGGTTTTCATAATTCACCTTAGACAAAGAGCAAGCCTGAAATTACAAATAAGAGGGTTGTGTTTTTTTCAGATGGCACGGCAATTTTACAATTCATATGTAACGTAAGATCATTAAAAATTCCCTGTGTCTGTATTCTGAATATCTAAAGTACAACAGTTCAGCATCACTACTTGTTATACATTTTATCATCACTGATTGTACATTATTTTCTAAAAATCTCCAGAGCAACTAAAAAATTCTAAGGATGAAAGCAGATTGATTCTTCCGCAGCATTAACAGCTTCAGGAAAAGAGAAAATACCTGTTCGCTTTGCAGAGCCCTTTGGAAAAGCCGCAGGAAAGATGCCAAACTAAAACGGTACATATTATTAATTTTGGACAAGTCAGAGATAATAAAGTACATCTTGCTAGCACTCTTAGCTAAGGGGAGGTAAGCATCCCTCTCCTGTGGATAAAAAAAAAAAAATTATATTAAAAAAACAATACATTACTGCCATCTACTGATTATTGCACAAACATTTATTCAACCCTTTTAAAAAACATTTGGATGAGCTCCCACTGCTTTAGAAAACTGAATCCTTCCCCAGTCTTCAAATTGAGGGGCATGCACTCAAGACTTCAACACTATTTTTAGTTTTCAAAATTGGAAGAAACCATTTTTAGTAATTTTTTTCTTAAAATTTATGAAGAACATTTTGGGAATTAAACCCTAGGGCACTGAGGTCTCTTCGCACCACAGAACACATCCCAAAATTCAGTAGAATATTTTAAATTAAACAAATAAGAACACAGAGATAAAGCTCTGTAACGTGTTACAAAAACAGCATGCCAGATGAATAGCATCACCAACAACCTAAATTTTTGCAAACACAAGGGATATATTAAGTAAGAACATCATACAAGCCATACTGTTTGCAACCAGAGATAGCAAAAATAAAGGCAAAACCCATTACTTGCCAATAAGTCCTTGGGGAAAATTCCACTAATTCAAACTGATAGAATTAGAACTGTGTAGCTATAAAGCATGTGTAAAACAAATTAATTTTATTACTGAAAATACTTTCTGTACTTGCATATCCCAAATATCTTTTACTCAAAAAAAATTATTTAGTGTGTTACCAATCTTATACTCCTTTGGATGTATATAACCTCTCTATATAGAGAAATTCCCTTTTAGTAGGGAAAAAAACAGCAATAAAAGATTAAGATATTATTCTACCTTATCAAGGAAACTCTGAAGTTTGTGAGATTCAGCAAGCGATTCTTGGATCAGTGCACTACTTGCTTTAGTCTGATTCAAAGATTCAATCAGATCCTTATTTTCTAGAATATTGCCTTGTGATGTTGCAAGCGTCTGTTAAAAAAAAAATAATCTATGTTAGATTGAAAAAACCCAAACATGTAAATAACCATTTGGAAGTTTTGGAAGTTGTCCTTCTTTCTGACCTGTATGTATTTCTGAAACATTGAATGCATCAAGAGTACTAGAAAGCAGGTGGTTACTCCGAAAACTGGGATGCTCCTTTAAAGAAGCATACAAACCCAAGCACAAACTCCAAAAATGCAGACTGCCAGGTTCTGAAACTTATTGTCAGAAAGCTTTTGACAATGATTTCTATGACCAGAGTCTTATGCACTAACATCCCTGTGATAAATATAAATTAGGTTAATTTTTTCCTCTGTTTAACTACCAATTTAAAATGAAGTTGGTCACTTGTAATGAATTCCTGTACCCAGTAATTCATAAATTCATTTTCCTTCAAAAACATCCCAATATTCCCTACAGAATTCAATTCTTATTTAAGTGAGATGAATATTCACAGTTGCAACAATTTCAGTTTTGTAATTAGAGATCCCTTGAAAATCCCTGAGATCACCTCACATTTTCCCTGAATTCTACTATGCAAACAATGTCACTTCTAATAAGAAGTGAGAAAAGCTTGAATGATTATTTAAGGGGGTTTACTAACCTTCAATAAATACACTTCAATACAATTTTTTAGTCAAACACCACAAAATTGGCTTCCTATCAGTTAAGTCAGTTCCGAACAAATACCTGTAGGACAGCGTTTCAGGATATTTGGAGGCAAAGGTTCACCAGTTGGAATAGTAGAATATACTTAGATCTCTAGTTGAAAAGAGTTTAGGACAAGGACAAGATCACCTGTTTTTTCAAGGAGTCCAGTTTTGCTATCAGGAATCATAGTGTGAGCTATGAGATAGCCACAGCATGTATGTCTTTACTCCAAGGCTTTTGGAAGAAAATCAGTACATACTTCAGATGGAATGCTAACGTTGCTTTAGGATCAACTTGAATTTAGCTAGATCACCTCCGGCAGTGAGAACTTTGTTGACAAAGTCCATGTAGCACCTGTCAGTTTCCACTGAGCTTTAGGTTTCTTCAGGTCAAAGTAGATTCTGATTTCAGTGCTAACAAGACCAAAGTTTAAACCAACCTTGGTGTTAATACTTGGCCACTTTGTTGCAGGTATCTTCGTCATCAATTATTTGAAATTTTTTACTTGACAATTCAGATTTGACAGATGTGAAAGATTTTGGAGTTCCAAGATCACACAAAAAGTCTGTTCTAAATAGTGGATATTTTTGTGTTGCATTTCTGAAGTCTGAGCTTTTGGTAGACATTAAGATGCTAAACAATGATCAACTTTGAATATTTTTGCAATTTTTTTAGAAAACAAGTTTCCCTCTGTCTGTCAGAGAAATCTGCACCATCACAGTTTTATAAAAGGTTTGAGCTTAGCATTCAAGATTTAATAGGGACAGTAAACATGGAAATGCAAATCACATTAGATAATTATGTGCAAAATTCTAAAATTCAGCTATTAATGGCCAGATAATAAAGTTCAGTTTATTACTTTTTGAGGAATCTGTAAAAACTATTAGTTTTTGCTCAAGTCCATTGTGCTGGATACCGCAAAGTTCTATGTCTCAGCTATGAACTGAGGGTTTTGCGGCAGCAGGTCAGTCCTCTTCCTTGGAAGCTACCTTTACTTATAGGTGTACAACTGTTTCTGAGCATGATTACTTTCATTAAAAGGTGAACTGAAAATTGAGTATATCAATTTTAAATATGAGAAAGGAAAATTTTAATTATAAAGACTATTACAGTTCATTCTTAATAAGAAACAACTGTGAAAGTATAAAGTTTTAAATGTCTCTCTCAACAAATCTTTCCATTTTCTACTGAGAATTTTTCTTTCTTTTTTTTTCTTTCACAACACAGAATCATTTCTCAACTTGAGAAAGTATCATTTGACATGAGTCACAAGCTTAGAACTGTGGCTTTCTTTAAAACTCAATTTGAAAAAGAAATAGTATAATTTTAAACAAAGTTTTCTCTTTTTTTAATGGATTAAAATTAATGAAATTTCTAATCAATCTAAACCAGTCTATATCTAGCCAACAATTCATACACCTAACTTTGATAATGCTTAATCTATTGAAATACTACCATTTCATGACAGATGTACATTACTTATCTACTTTACTCTCCCAACAGCCCCCAGGCAAAAAATGCTTTTATTCTCAAATCAAAAATTCTGAGGGCTCATTATTCCAACACTTTCACCATCTTCGTTCAAACACATAACAATATGAATGTTATCTTATTGATAAATATAAAACAGTTAAGTTTATTTCACCTCCAAAAGAGACTCCTCAAGCTTAGCTAACTGTATCTTCTTCTCTTCTTGTTGTTGTAACAGTTTTGTCTTCTGCTCTTCCAAATCAGGCTTTTCATGCTGAATTGTTAAAGCCAAAAGCTAAAAAGAAAGAAGATTATTCCACAGGATAAAAAAATACTCTAATATTTCATAATATATATCCATTATTTATATAGCATAATATATATTCATTAATAATACATTTTTTAAAGTAGATTTCTGAGGGTTTACTCAATTGCACCACACATCCAAGAGCTTTAAATCTATGTAGACATCCAAGATATCCTGCAGTGGCAAGTATAACTCAGGAACCACTGTGAACCATGCCCTTGTGTATAGCAACAGATGCAAGCCAGGGGAGACATTTAAGGACATCCCAAAAGGCACTGGATCACTTTATTAAGGACAGTGATTCATACCCTTTTTATGCTGAGACCTAAACCTTTGCACCTCAATCTGAATCACATCTGTATTTAAATGATTGGCAGTCTGCATTAGTGTATATATTGTTATCAGATATTAAAAAAAGTAGGTGATAGAAAGCACAAACTGGCAAGAATGGCAGCAAATTTCTTTCCAGCAAACCTACAAAAAGTCAAACCCCCCTCCCATCAACAAAGAGAGGAAACAAAAAAACAAAACTATTTTTTCTGTATTTCCACTTAAAGAAGGAGTAATTCACTTGGTTACATTGTATGATGTATGATGTGAATTCCCTATCTCCAGTGGAGAGAGGAAATCCATATAGTTATTGTGCATTTTGCATTATATCTTACTTATCAACAAGTTATTTACATCCCATTCTAAGCCTCTTATTTGTTTGGAAAAACTTCTTTCATACCAAATAAAGAGAGGTTTTTTTCTTCCCTTAATTTATCTCTTTTTTTTTTTTCCTCTCTTCCATCTGCACCCTATATTTTGATCATAGAAAAAAACTCAAAAGCTGCTAGCATTTTGGGGGAAGTAAAATATACAGCTTTTTGGTTTCCTTAATTTTTTCCTGTACACAAAGTATCTTGATGCTCGGATTACTCTCTCCCTAGAACAAAAACAAAAATGTTTCCACTATACCATAAAGGCATCTTGAACATAAAACAGAAGCTTATCAATTAATCTGATGCAAATGAATTCAGTAAGACAGTTTCCATTTTCTCTATTGGACTCACTACTTGGTTTCAAACTGCATAAAACCAAGATTTTAAAATTTAAATTTAGTTTCAGCATCAATTTTACCATTTATATTTGTGTGCTAGAAAATATCTCTGTGACCATTAATGCAAACTGGGCTTCTTCCAGAAGCTGAATGTAGCTATGAATGTCTGTTATACATACATTGGTTTTATTCTAAATGCCTACCTGTCCTCTTAACCCACTTGCTGTTGTGGTAAAGTTTACTTCTGTAACAATAGAAGAAGCATCAGGTGGAATGAAGGGATCCGGGTTCCTTGTTGATAGAAAAAGACGGAACTCTTCATTATAATCTATCATTTTTTCACCTATTTGTACAGCATAACGGGGTCCTGTAAATAATAAATGGACATTATATTTACTCTGATTAGAACACTGTAGAATTATCTGAAAATAATGGTATTTGCATAATACTTTATGACCAACAGATTCAAATATATTTTATAAAATTTATTTACAATTTTTTAGAAGGAAAAATAAATTTTAACAAATTTAAGGAAGATAACCTATCCTGCATTGTTAGGCCAAAAAAAAGCAATAGCATAGCACCAGCATAAGAAAGTTACATAGTGAGAATATTTATTATGACAGGGTAGTTTAATTATCCTTACCCAGTACAAAAACCATAAATGGGAAAAGAATACACTTTAAGTAAAAGTAAATACTAATGAAACTTTGAAATCTTCAATCAATAAATAGGAGAGCAAACACCACAGAAGATGCACTGGAGAATTTCCCTTTTTGTGTAAGAATCCCATCATAATTTAAACATACTAATTCACATTTCCACGTAGGTATACCATTCTACTGAAACACACTAGTAATTAGTGGCTAACTAAGATGGCTCAACGTTTTCTGAATGTGATCCAAAACCATTAGATTTCATCTCTGGATCTCTTACATTTATTTGCAAACAGATGATGTTGCTGTATAATCATTGCTACTTTCTATGATAATCGTTACAGAGAAAGTCTATGAAATGAAAGATGCTGGAATATCTAGTCATTAGATTGAAAGTAAAAAATCCATTAAGAAATACCCCATCAATTTGTCTTATTATAAATACATTTAATTGAATAACAGTATGAAAGAAACAATAATTAAACTTCTGCTGTCATGTTTTCAATCTCTGTTTATATTCCAATTAATCTGACATTTCTCAATGTGCCTTTCACAGAATGAAACTGAATGTATGGCCTATCACCACTATCCTTCCGACACAGGTTTCCATTCTAGGAGGGTCAGAAAATAGACTCAGTCAATCACACGACTAAAGCAAGATTTTGCCTCCTGATGCTAAAAAAAAGGAAGAACAGAATTGTATGATGAAGAGTTTCAAAGTGAAAATACCCTTTCCACAGAAATTTCTGAGGTGACATAGTTAGATGCCTCTCTATTTTTAGCACTAGAAGCAGATCAGAAATGCTCGAAGTATAAATCTCTTGCTAAAACACTGGTAGAGATGAAAATCACGTAACAATTTTGCTTCTGTGCCAAGGATCAGAATAAATTTTAGGCTTATGCTGTAAAAACATCAAACAGAAAATGGAAGCTGTACAAAGACAAATTTATTGCAGTATATATATTCACATTTTTCTTAACGTTTCATTCCAAGTAATGAAAAGACATACAGCCATTGCAAGCAAAGTAATGCAGACAGGCCCCAACCTTAATGTTTTGACAAAGAGGTGTGCGTGCTTGCTTGTGAAGTGACTGAAAGGACTCAAATAGTGGTTCTCCCTTTTCAAAAAGCAGCTCCCTAGTTTGGACTTGCACAAACCTAGCATTAACATAGCTCATTAACATGCAAAAGAGGATTCCTGAGTGTTATGAGCAGTTTCTCTGAACAAACTGGTATATTTTAATTTGTCTACTTTCTCCACAGTTATGCAGACATATTCATCTCTTAATCTGATTCCTTGAGTAAAATCAGTTAAGATGCCTGAATACCGTATCTCTGCTTTCCAAAGTTCAGCAGAAGCTAGTGAAAACAAAAAAGTTGTTAAGAGGTTCTACCTAGACTTCGGCAGACCCCTGAAGTCATACTTTGGTGGTGTTCTCAACTTTTACTGAAGATAAAAAAGCAAGTGCATCTGTAACGGAAGAATGATTTAAGCTAACATTTTCTTTTCACTAGACAGACCTTTACGATATAGGAGATAAATGTATAGAAGAACTCTACAACATTTGCATTTATTTTCACCATGTATTTACATTTAAAGAATTACTGCTACCTCACTGACTACTAGATCTCAATGTTAGATCAAATGACAACAAAAGGAGTCTTGAGCTGTTTTCAGTGCCCAAAGTTCATACTGCGAATTACATGAACAGGCTGTGGCACATGCTGAGGGATTAAAACTTGAGGCAGAAATATAATTACTAAGGATAATGTAAATATACTTTAATAACTTAGAAAGTATTTACAACATACATTGTTATATTTTTTTTTAATCCACTCAGTTCTTTTGATATAATTTCAAAATACGCAACACAATTCAACATAATATGTGCTGAGATACTCATATAATTACTATTTACCCTT
Source organism: Falco naumanni (assembly GCF_017639655.2). Lineage (NCBI taxonomy): Eukaryota > Metazoa > Chordata > Aves > Falconiformes > Falconidae > Falco > Falco naumanni. The sequence goes on along the minus strand of NC_054057.1, from coordinate 55,743,023 downwards.
GGTAAACTTTCAACATATCGCTCTTTTTAAAGCAACTAAATCCAAAGCAGTTACAAATAGTTATATAGAGTATATTATCTCTCCAAAGCAGAGATATTGTAAATTATTTTTTTTTCTCTCCTTTCATTGCATCAGTTGGGGAGACTCACTGAATTCCACCATTTTGCCGATCTCTATGCCCCCTCCATTCCAAAGTCACACCAGGGACAGACCTGTGTGCTTTCTGTAGTTTCAGACAAATAAAAGAGAAACAGCAACACGTTCTAAAAAGTGATTTCTAACTGCACAACCAGTTGTATAATTTCTGGTCTGTTTAAGGTCCAAGTTCCTAAGTAAAACTATGTGTTTAATATTACCACTAGAAATTAATTTAACATTTAAATTGTGAAGTTGATAAAAACACTTTATTCTAATTCCATATTTTTTAAAAAATAAATACTTTTCAATATTTTCCCACTTACTAAACAGGAACGTATCTCCAATGTATTGCATGCACTGAAGTGTTAGCAGCAGGTTAAAGAGGAAAAATATACACAATAGCCATGTATTCAGAAAAATCAAGTTTTATGTGATTTATATATAAATCTAACCTACAAAAGTTTTGAGCAAGTGTTTGTAAGGATCTTGGTCATTTACCTTGAGCAACAAGATCTTTTCTCAGCAAAGGGTAAAGTACAGGCTCCACTCCATCCATTTCCTGTATAATAAGTGTTTTCCCAAATCTCACTGCCAGCTCAAGAGCTGTTAAGAAGTTGGTGTCCTGGGCAAATAAAACCAAAATCCTTTGATTCGTGTTTTTTTGACATATTAACACTTTGTAATGAACATGAAGGCACTATCCCAGAAGTCTAAATCTAAAAATCGGTAGTATGGCTGAAAAATTCCATTACAAGCATCATATGATATTTCAGAGTTTAGCCACAAGTGTTTAAGTTTGATCTATTCAGCTACTGACAAACAGGCAACTTATTTAATACACCTAGTCCCCCAAGTGCTGCACCAGAAGAAAGCAGATCTACCATAGGTTTTGTGTCATGTCTGTCAGGTGTACTTGGAAGTCTTGGCATCAGGAAATCTCAACATAACACATATCAAATGTTAGTAGGTAGCTATGTCTCAAAACTGAATGAAGATCTAAGGTCAGAATTCACATTCATATTAAGATAACTAAATACAGTCTTTCACGTGTAGATGTCTAAACATGCACACCATGTTTAAGATTCCGTTACAGTCAATGGAGATACTAGACAATGCAAACAGAGCCTAAAAGTTAATCAAGGCAATCCGCTAGCAGGGAAAGCATTCAATCACCCAAAGATATGTATCTAGTGGCACAGAGAGTATCTAAAAGGCCTGCGCAGAGCTAGCAGGGATCTGTGAAAGACCTACATTCTGTTGAAGCCATATCTTGAGGCCAGGTGGGGTTCCATAAAGGACTCCTGAATGGCACTAGATGCCTGCCTATGTGTGTCTGCCACTGAGCCACACCTCACCACCCATGTAAACAGTGACGCGTAGCAGTTAATCTTAGATACCTTAATCTCAAACTGAAATCCAACTTCCAATGTAGATAAACAACACAAAAATCACAGGGAAGAAGTGTATAGATACCCCCTGAAATCCAGTGAACTGCAACCAAAAATACAAAAGACCTCTCTGTTTACAAATCTTTCACTACTTCCCTCTCAGCAGGAAATACTGATATTCTTGGAGAGGGCAGCACGATGAAGAGGCAAACTTGTACAAGTAACACCAGATGTTGACTCTCCAACTTTAAATACTCTGATCTCCTCCCTGAGTAAACAAACTTTCAGTACCATTTAAGAAGCATTGTAACCTAGAACTATGTAAGAAATTATATACATCATGTAATATCACCCAATTTTGGTGAGTGCTATTATACCCCTTTAAAAATTGCTCTCTAAATTCTAGAACACAGTGAGCTCAAGCAGAGCAGAATTGTAAGACCAAGAGTAAATACTGCACCTGTTGGTTAATAACTTCCAAACGTGAGTCCTTCAAATGTGTCTTCAACCACTCAGTAGCCCGGAAAGAAGGGTCTATCAAAAATGGGCAAACTTTACTCTAGGGGAAAAAGATAATTTTTAATATTATTTACTGAAATCTGTCTTGTTAAAGAATAAAGTCCTTTTTTATCTCCCCAAACTAATGGTATAGTAATTTTAAAATATTTTTCATTAACAAACTCTTTAAAGAAAAAATAAGAGCCTAAGAACAAAATGACAAAAAAACCAAACAACCAGTAGAAAGAAATTTCTTTAGTTTTATTTCTTCAGTTTTTTTAAATAAAAGAAGAAAAACCCCAAAGAACTAAACCTAAGATTCTCAGATGTTTATCCTGCTAAAGTTAGGCAGTTCTTCACCTTCTCTTAAAAACAGGACTCTCTATTCAGTAACACACAGCTTTTTGTTATTCATAACTGCTTTGAAACTTAGAAGAGGTATTATTTTTCCTTTTCCTTCCTGTAGTGGGCAAAGGTACAGCACTTCTGGTTTTTGACCTCAGCGCATTTTAGAAAGAGTAGTGAATGTAAGTATTTTGCCAGCATAAAGATACAAATATCGTTTTACTTATAATGGCAAACAAATATATAAACTTGCAAACACTACAATGTAGAATATTTTGGTGATATTGCCTAGTAACATGTATACTGACGAGACAGCAGGTTTTCATTTTAATAAAACCTTTATTAATGTGTGGTTCCCATATTGGTACTATGCAAAGCTTTACTATTTTATTATATAAGATACGTTATGCTATACATATTGCGTTCCAAACGCTGAGATTTTAACCATCAATATACTAATTATAATTGTGACGCAATGGTCACAACAAAGAGGGACCACAGAGATAACAGTAAGTGAGGCAAGTGAAAAGAGACCTATTCACAGTTGACGTGCATTTAAGATTTCACAGAATCACAGAATGGTTGAGATTCGAAGGGAACTCTGGAGGTCACCTTGCCAACACCCCCACTTGAGCAGGGCCACTATAGCCAATGGCCCAGGACCATGTCCAGATGGCTTTTGAGTATCTCCAGGGATCGAGACTGCACCACTTCCATGGGCAACCTATGCCAGCGTTCAGTCATCCTTGCTGCAAACAAGTGCTTCCCGATGTTCAGACGGAGCCTCCTGTGTGTCAGTTTGTGCCTCTTGCCTCTGGCTCTGTCACTAGGTACCAGTGAAAATAGCCTGGCTCCGCTGCCTTTGCACCCTCCATTCAGGTACAGAAATCGAGAAGCTCCCCCTGAGCCTTCACTTCTCCAAGCTGCACAGTCCCAGCTCTTCCAGCCCTTCCTCACAGGAGAGATGCTCCACTGCCTTCATCGTATTTGTGGCCCTTCATTGGACTGTCTCCGGTACATCTATGTCTCCCTTGGGCTGAGGAGCCCAGAGCTGGACACAATTCTCCAGGTGTGGCCTTACCAGTGTTGAGTAGAGGGAGGGGAAGAGTCAGCTCCCTTCACCTGCTACCAATACTTTGCCTAATGCAGCCCAGGATACCATTGGCCTACTCAGCAAGGGCCCATTACCAGCTCAGGTACAATCTGCTGCCCACTAGGACTCCCAGGTCCTCTTCTGCAAAGCTGCTTTGCAGCTGGGTGGCCCCCAGCATACATTGGTACATGGGGTTATTCTTCCCCAGGAGCAGAACTTTGCAATCCCCCTTGTTGAACTTCATGAGATTACTGTCATCCCATTTCTCCAGCCTGTCAAGAACCCTCTGGGAGACAGCTTGACCCTCTGGCGTTATCAGCCACTCTTCCCAGTTTTGTGTCATCAGCAACTTGCTGTGAGTTTAAATGTGTATTTTCAGCAATCCTCCGGTTCAGTCTGATAGAATCTAAAAAAAAACCAAACCCTGAAACTGTTCTGAGTCCTACTGTTCAAGACTGACTGACTACACAGATCTCAAACTGAACAACAGGGAAACACAGACAATATCCAAGAATCAAAAGCTGATGAGCACAAAAGCTTGAGAACTGTACTGTAGATGACATTGGTAAAATACCATGTCCAATTCCAGTTTTAAAAGGATGTGGGGGAAAAAAACCTGTGTACAAAGAAAATCATTTGAGCAGAGGGAGGGCTTGAAAAAGCTCTTCATACACAGTAAGATTGTTAAGAGCTCAATCTATTCAACTAAGGAAAGAGATGAAAATAAGATTTGATTATAGCATGTAAGTAGCTTTAAGTGTACAAGTTCATATTTATTGGAGAGCTTTCCAATCAAACTGAGAAAGGAATAACTAGATCTAGTATAAAGATGATAAATTTTAATTGGAGAAATGGCTGTAAATCATTTGACAGAAACATCAATCATCAAAGCAAACTACCTGTGGCAAAAGCAAATTCTCCTCATGGCATTACATCTTTACTTTCTAGCAGATCTAGTAACTACCTACATTATAACTACAATATTATGTACGTAACTGTGCAGTTGTGTATGTATATTTATTATATGTTATATATCTTTATACAATTATATGATAGAACTGAATCATGATTATAAGCATAGTATTATCACTCTTTTCCCAAATATTATTAGCTACTGGCCTTAAGTGAATGGCATTTTGTATCCTATATGACAGAGCTAACCTGATGAAATTTGAACGTTTAAAATCTAGATGTTTTGAAAGGTATCTGTATATAGACTTTTCCTTTTACTGACAAAAAAAGTATTAGAAATGATAAGTCAAAATGAACACAGATGGGACATCATCTTCCACTGATTATACTGGTGTTAATGATGATTCACACTTCTAGCCCCAATAGACTGACATCAGGTTTTGTCTGTTTGACGTCCGGAAGAAAACTTTAAAGCAAAAAAGGAAAACATGTATTTTGTTTAACTGCTTTTTTCCTTTTGCTACAGAATACCCAGAGTTACATAAGTATTTTTTTCTCTGTGTGTGTTCTGTGCTGCTAATAAAATAACACAAATGAAATAGTTCAAAATTCCAGAAAGATGCTATATTACTGAAATCTGAAGTTTAAATATTTCCAAGACAAGACAAAACCCCCAAAATTTACCTGCAAGATGACAAGAGCATTTTCGATTGAAAGATCAGCTGAAGGTAAACCTTCACTTTTCCAGACTAACTCCTCACTTTCTGTACACAGGAACCGATGCAAATCGAACTCTGATAAACGAAAGGGAGTAAGTTCGTGCTAGTATTTACAGTCTTCATAATTTTTATGCACTTACCACCCTATACACAGTGCAAATCTATAGATTTCCCTGGAATTTATTATTTTATTGCTTAAACTTATTACTATTAACTAGCTGATGTTATAAAAATATTTAATAGCATTATTAGCATACTTAAATAAAAATCATTACTGAAAAAGCAGACCAATTCAGAATGCATTGGCAAATTTACAACAGTTAATGTGAATACGTACATTCATGTAAACTTTTCTTTTTTAAACAAGGACTATGGAGCTAAATCTTAAAAATTTGTAAGTATTTATAATCTTAATAATTAATAGAATAATCCTAAGAAATAGTCTGTCTGTACATGCAAGTATTTCTTGAGTATGAAAATGCTGCTACCTTTCATTTGGGAACACCAAGACAATTGAGACTGTTCACTAGAATTCACTGGCATTTTTCATTTCCTCAATCAAGCTGAATTACTTACACACAAACACACACACACAAGATTACTTTCAAGGCCTGCTGATTTGGTCCATTCATCCAAGCTGGTTTTCCTCTGATCCTCAGGAGCAGCAGAAAGATAGGTAATAAATGCAGCTGCTAACTGAGCCCTTTTAGGTAACGTAGCCAGTTCATCTGTTATCTCCGACACCTTCCAAAAAAAAAAAAAAAAAAAAGTGTATTGCACACGAAAACTATGTTAATATTTCTCATCAGTTACTAAAAAGTCAGAATTAAATTTGCCTGTTGTTAAAACTACAGTTGGGACAGTCTCTCTTTTGCATTTTGGGTATCTATACCTAGCTAACCCACAGCAACACACATGAAAATAAAGGAGAAGTTCTTTCTAACTCTGGGCTAGAGCACGGACAGATGTTTCTGAGAATTTAGCCACTAAAATCTATGAATTTGACTAACAGTTCACCTTGTTACTTATAAGTAGCTGGATATATAGTATTATAGTAAGAAAAATAAGAAATACATGACCCTAGTCACATTCAGCTAGTGAGCAACACTTAAAATATGCATACATATACCAAATACTACATGTACCCATTACACTTAAAAATGTGATTCACTACACACATGATAAAATACATATATCATACATCTTCAAATAATTTATCTGAACTACATCATCTCTGCTTTGAAATGTTCTGGTGTTTTGGAGAAAATATCTCTGTTTAAAAGTATTGTCAGTTTTTTACTTTAATCAAACTGACATTACCAAAAAAAACCCAACTTTTTATTACTTCCTCCTTAATTTAAAGAGAGAGGAATACTTCTTTTTCACTGTTTTCAATATGGGATGACTTCCTGACTAATGTATCTACATTATTCCAGACTAATGTGTCTACAGCAGACCATTAACAGATAGTTCGAACTTTCTAAAGATGAGGATAATGTACCAGAGTGAAAAACTGTCAAGAATCACTTTTAGAAGTGTTTAAAATCTGAGGTTAAAATATACCAAATCCTTATTACAGCAGATAGAATAGCTGTAAAGCTACTTTCAGAGGAAAATCTTCCTTATTTTTTCATTATGCTGGTCAACCTACAGAAGGATTCATCTAACGCTAACTTTGGTTCTTCAAAATGCAGGCAATCAGTCTAATTATTTAGGCTTTTTTCAGTGTCAATGGAGAGACAGGACTATGTCTCTAACCAAGAGGAGTTTTTCCATTTTAAGATACCCAAGAAAGTTTGGTATTGCTTTCTGGAGGTGACAGCTATTTTCAGCTTGTCTATATCTTGAAATTTTCCTTTCTTTTTCAGACTGAAGAAGGGCCTGCATGTCCAAAGGCTTGCCAGCTTCTTCCAAATGTACCACTTGAGCAAGTAAGATATATTCACTTCCCTACCTTAGAAGCAAAAAAATTTCAAACACATAAGTGAAGACTTCAATAGCAACCCAACATTTTGGGTAGGTCTACATTTGCATTTCCAGTATTGATCCCACAAAGGAGATATGGTTTAAGACTGTGATTGCGTAATGCTTTCCCAAAATCTGTCCCTTTTGATTGTATCTCAACTTGGAGGGTCCAAATGCTGACATCTTCAGCCATCACAGCAATTACATTATTATTGTGATTGAAAAACATCCATCAAAGAACATTGTATGTTCTGTATTAAACGGGGGACGGAGCAGGAGCTTACACATTCTGTAGCTACGTGATATAGGTAAGGTAACTTGTACAGTGAAGTAAATGTAAGTTTCAGAAGGAAGAAAAGCTTTTATTTCTAATGAGAAATCAGATAAATGTACACTTAGTAGACATGCAGAATGGCAATAACGCACATTCTCCTAACAGTGCAAAACCTGTATTTTCAAATTATCAGCTAGAAAAGTTATTAATGAAAATTTTCACTAACCTGCGTGCTCCATCTTTTGTGTTCCCTATCGAGTTGATTTATCAGTACCTCTGCAGCTTTCAATGTTTTCTGAGCTTTACTTAGTTCTGCTTCAAGTTTTGCTGCTTCTGTCATTCTGCTCTGGAATCTGTAAAATAACTACTGTTTGTAATTGCTATCATGAACTACTAAACTTATGGACAGTTATTTTCAAGGCAGCTTAACTGCCTGAATTTATAATTAATTCCTTCCTTATGGTTTGTTCATGAAGAACACAACTGCATATTTTTTTTTTTATACCTTCTGGTTCTAACTGACAGATGAGCTTATTAGACTTTTAACTAACAAAATTTAGATAGATGTACACATGAGATTTAAAAATACATTTGCAATATAGACTATAATGTCTGAAAATCATTCCTTCTTCTACTTAAACAGTATGACTTGATCTTAGTGATTGTGTTGAGTCTTGTTCCACACCTAGTCAGGACAATAGCAGGCTCAACACCATACTATCTGTTTGTAACTTTTTGGTAAATTTAATCTATGAAACCTTAAAAGGAGAATATTGCTAATTCACTCAGATGACACCAGTTCAATGCACGGTACTCTTATTTCCTAAACTACTTCAAAGTAACAGCATGCCCTAAATAACAGGCAAGGTTTAGGTATTATTTTGTAATGTTTAATAACTAAATAGCTTATATTTTATTAAAATAATGTATTTAATAATCCACCTTTAAAAAGTAATATATTTAACTGTAATACATAGTATATAATGTAAAGTTAAGCTAAAACATCACTATATAGCTGAATGACAAGAAGAATACTCCAATTATTTTTTTTTGCAGACTACAAAACACACCTTTTAGTAATATGCACATATGTCAGGTTGTAATGTATCTCCTATACTAACTACATAATAGAAACATCAGGCTAAAAGACTTGGATTAAACTGAATTTGGAGAAAGTTTAAAGGTTCACTACAGCAATTTTTATGCCATTGTGAGTCACATACATGATGAGATGCTAAGAAAAAAGGAGATGGCTAACTGTCAGAAAAGTAGGCCATCCTAAAAGAAACAGAACTGCTGTTATTCAAGTTGTAATCAATAGAAGTCTTGTATAGGAATGTTTCCAAAGTCTTAAGCAGACAGTAAAGTCCTCTTGGATTTAAAAAGTGAGACACATACTGCTAAACTGCTTATCTTTGACATCTACAATGTCTGCACTGAAGGCTTCCAACACAGTCAGTAGTGATAAGCAGGTACTTTTAAGGAGCATTTAATCTGATCGATGAGATGAACCGTATTCTAACAGTATTTATTTACCTCCACCGAGTGTATAGACAGCCTAATTATCACTACTTCTGATGTAAATGTTTTTCAGACTAGGGAATTACATTTGGTTAGATAAATTTCATTATTCATACTATAAAACCATCAATATTTTTCTTTATATCTTGAAATAAACAAACCCAACTTACTTATCTTTCAGTTCTGATACTCTTTGACCAACAGAATTCAGAAGATCTTCTAACTTCTGTCTTCTACCTTCAGTTTTCTTGAGATTACTACAAAAATGTAATATTTATTTTAAGACTATGGATCCAAAGGGAAAAAACCAGTAAAAGTAACAAAAAAGTCATTTACATAGAGATAGTTCAGAGACAGTTCTTTACTGTGATTTATATTAATAAAAATCTGGGTTTATATGTAAAAGTTTTGACTATTTCTCATGATATAGCTTTAAAAATGGAAACCAAACACACCATTCAAATGTATTCCTAAAGATCAGAACAAATTCTTCCAATACAGAATTTTAAGACCTGGCAAAACAATTATTACAGATTCCTCAGGCTATGGAAGGTCCTGAAACTATGTCATATCTTTTTGATCCTAAGTAGAAACTGATTATGCTTGGTAGATGACCAAGAAAAGTCAAACTATTCATCTCAAAACAGCATGGGTTTCACTGACAGGATACATTTTAAGCATAACTGTGATGTTCATTCCTCCCTGATACATTTCAGCTAGGACAGGTAACTTGTGACAGGCCAAAAATTATCCAAGACACACCTTCCAGGGGAAACAACATATTGCACACTTACTTCTTCTGTCTAAGCATGAACACTTTATCACCTATGGATGAGATACAGTTCCTTGTATCTTTTGTTTTTAATAAACCTCAATTCCTCCTTGACAACTTTAGTTTCACCTATCACCATTGGAATTAAGAACATTTACTTTGTAACAGTGTGTAACTTACGCTTCCAAGCCAGCCTTTTCTTTTTCCAAAGGCTGAATTCGCTCTAGGACGTGGGAATACTGGACATTGGCATTCACCCAAGCCGCTAATGGAGCAGCTGCAGCACTAGCTCGTTTAGCATTCTGAAAAAATCAGAAAAAGTTACAAGAAAGTCATTGAAGTATAATGTAGATAAGATTAATACAGGATAAATAAATAACCGCAACAGATTTATGAGTTATCAACTCAAATATGCCAGTTAGCCACCTAACTGGCACTACTAAGAACTGCTCCTCTGAATTGTTACCAAGAGACTATATTGTAGGTCATCAACCCATGTTAGAAAAAAAAAAAAAAAAGGGTATCTTTACAACTATGAAGCTTCACTGAAGTTAAGAAGTTTTAAATTAATGCATAATTTATCAGTGCTCCTTCTCAGAGAGCTACCACCTTCCTTTTAAAAATAAGGAACCAGTATACAAGAATTCTTTTCTATAGCTACTGCAAAATCAGTTCTTGAAGATCACCCATACATTTAATCATCATTAATCCTCCTTTTTCTAATTAAGTGTGCTGTTAAGACTCTTAGTGCTACAAGGAGGCCAAAAAGGAGCCAGTTAAAATTGCTTGATCTGAGTTCTAATTTATACCAGTGACAAACACCTCTGAGGACTCGACTCCGTAGTGACTTATCATCCCACCACTCCTCAGTCACCCACAAAATTTTCACTGTTGGAGGCAGTACACAACAGAGTAATCTCTGCTACACAAAGATCTCTTATACTGACAAATTCATCAATTTTTCTCTAATTTAAGTTAATTCTAAAAATTATGTTGGCAAATTAGACCATCATGGAGGTTTTCTTTCTTTTTTTTCCTTTTTGTCTTTTTTTTCATTTTATATAATGCAATCAGGAATTACCTTTGGATCAAAAGATGTTCTGTTTTTAGAAAGAAGTTCTTCAACACTCTCTCGTATTTCTTTTGGAATATTACGGGCATCAAAGGTTGCTATGTCTTCCCTCACACCTCTTTTTGCCAGGAAACTGTAAAAAGAATTAAATAAGAAACAAATGTTAAAGAGGTTATTTCCATATGAAACAAAAGAATCCTTCACACATGCTTTTCCTGACTATAACAGAAAGTATTTGATATTATAAATTACTGTTTAAGTTTAAAGCTTTATTAAAAAAAATCCTCACCTCTTCATGCTCACCCATGATGTATCAAAAATCCCCATCAGCCATAACACTCCTTCTAGTATGTCTCTGATTATGTCAGGGGGCATCCGTAGTGACCGGATTTCTGACAAAGACTCTGGCTTTATATTTCCAACTGCTAATTTAGCTTCATTAACCAATGGCTTAAAACATAAAAACACATTAAAGGAGAGGTGATGATACAAGAAACTGAATATTTGCCATTTCAGTTTTAATACAATTCCTTGTTCTTTTTACATATTTTATTAACTAACCATCATTGATGCATATTCATGTGCACAAATAATTAAAAAATTGCCATGTGTTTAAGTGACAATAAATATATTTCCATATAAAACAGCATATTATAATCCTGACATTCCTAACTCTTCATTCAGCACATAATTATTTAGATAGTATCAATCATGTTTGTTTGCTCTTTCATTGCTTAGAAGTTCATTGTGATAAAGATATGTTCTAATAATGATGCTAATTACTATTTATAGGCATGCTTGAGGATATCTTTGTAAAGATATGTGGAAGCAGAAGTCACAAAATCTTTCTATTTTCAGTAGCTAAAAAAATCCAGACAGACTTTGCCCTTATCAACAAAGCAACAAAATTATAAGAAAACAGAAGAAAGTTAAAGATTATCATTAAAAACTGTGCACCCTTGCACATCCTTCATATTTGTCAAAGACCACAGAGAGGGATGTACCCTAATCCTGTAGTTCTATCACTTTTGATAAAGTGATATAATTCCTTGGCACCTATGATATTTAAAAGGATAAAAATTAAGTTACTTGCTTCTTCCTTAGTACAATTTTAAAATGGATGAGACGAAAAATAGAGATTAAAAGCAATGTTTGAACACACATACCTCCCCCAAAAAATCATGGTTAATAGCTTGAAGTTTCTTGAACAAGCAGTTTGCTATGGCACCATTAGGATATATAATTTTCAGGATTTACTAATAAATGGAAATTTATCTCCTAATAAACTATTTCCATTCAGCTCATAGAACCAAGCCCTATGATATTACCAGCTTGACCAAGGCAGAGGAATGTAGTTGGTCTATATAAGTTATTAGTAATTGAAAAACATTCCGTAATATCTGCAGAACTCAGCTGCAGACCATGGCAGAATAGAAATAGCAACTGGAGGTAAGATTTGGCCTGAAAATTCTTTCTGTAATTAAGGTCTAATAGAATATAAACGCCAAAATGACAATCTAAATCTGGCAAATAGAATACTGTTTTCTAACGCATAAAAGTTTTAATATCAAGATAAACCAGAGCAAAATTTAAGAAATACAGGGATAAATTCTGCACAGCCATTTTGCATGGCAGGACATAAGTCAAATAAAATCAGACTGAAATATATTACATTTCCTTATCAGCTCTTACCTGAACCTCTTTTAGTTCATCTTCAATTTTTCTTTTTCTTTCTTCTATTTCTGCAGCCTCTTCTGCTATCCGGTGTTTTATTTTTTCCATTTCTGTTTTTTGCTCACTAGCACTCTGTAAAAAAATACCTTTAGTTTTCAAATTTACACAGGTTTTATCCCTTTAGTTCTCTTATTTATTTTAATCTTGATTATAACACAATTCGCACAATATCATATGATAAAATATCTGAGACTTTTTGATACTAGACAGGTTGACTATGTACTAAATTATATGAAATAAACATCTTTCGCTTTTACGGTGTCTCCTTCCCTTTCTTTGCCACAGACAAGACCTGTACCTCTATTTTTGAGGCACATTATGATTTCTTTTGTCCTTGCCTTTGATTTTCCATTCCTTATCAAGATGTTAGTCCCCCTCTAAAAGGGTAAGAGTGACAGCCCCTATAACATTCTTACTACATTTGAAAGTAGTATCTTCCTGTCATTGTCTTTGTAGCTGCTCACTTTTCTGTTTCTTTCATGACACCATGAAAACGCTCCTTTTCTATAACGTTCATAAAAGCGCCAGTTGTGTTGGAACTACAACCTATTAGCCTAAAAATACTAATACATTATTTACTTCTAAATTTGCTCCCATCTGTCGGTAAAGATACCTGTCCTACAGATACACTGTAAGCTGTTTGGGTTTACAGCTTTTTTTCCCCTGGATTTGTATTGTGCCTACCATATAGCAGACAGTAGCTACCAAGTACCTCCAGGACTCCTAAGCACTTCAGTACAACAAAAAATACCTAGTATATAAAATGACAATAAAAAGGACCTTACATATCCTGAAGTTAACAAAAACAATCCCAAACAAAACAGGGACTACTAATACCATTACAAAAACAAGTAATTGAGGATAAATGCATAAAATGTATAACATAAAAAAAGACTAATTTATAGACTCGGTTCAACTAAAAGATACAAGATAACAAAGCCCAGAGTTTCCATTTTGCCAGTACAAAATGCATTATTGCAACCAGCAGATGGAGCTGCGTTGAATTTGTAGCAGAAGATAACATGTATATAAGCAGAGAAAACTTTTGAGATTAATAACAATCTTCCTAAGCACTTAACCCAAGCTAAAGACCAGCATGTCATTGAAGATTATATTCAAATTCATAAAACATTAGCCACATAAAACTAGATTAGACATTTCATGCAAATGTACATGTACCGAGTGATAGCTCTGAATAAGAAAACCTTAAAATTCAGTTGTAGGTCAAAAGCCTTGTTCTGTAAGAAGATTAAAAGAGCCTGTATGTATTAGAGTCATCTCTCTTACATGAACTAGAACATTTGAAGTGACATTAAAATGTTAGAGGGCACCTATACTTTATGCTAATGGAAATAATCAAGAGTTCTACTGAAATTTTTCTGATATCAGTGGCCCCATCATGTTTCATTACTTTTGGCCTATTTCACTTTGTCCTACAGTGTAGTATGTGCTGGCCACACAATCTGTAACTCTACTGGACAACAGCAGACACACACTGAAAACAGAAATCAGGGAAAATGTCAAAATATATTCTTTAAGGCCAGCAGTGAACACACCAAGCCGATCATTACTCAAATCCACGTACAGTAGGCAGATAGCGCCTAATAAGTATCAAAAATTGCCAACAGAAGTAGACTTACAAAAATGAGAAGTAATGCTCCTTTAAAGCACTGTGAACCAAACTGTTTGAAAGAGCAGGCACCTACTTTAAGCATGCAGGAAATGTCTTTGACGTTGAGCTCCTTTACTGAAGTTTACTTCAGACTGACCAGACTACACCAGTGACAAAACAAAGAGTGTAATGACAGCAGATTCATTACAGCTTATCTACATTTATGATTCCTGGAAGGATCAATGTAGAGATGTATTTTCTGCACAATTATTTTACTTAACTGAGAAAACACTACTAAAGAAAATGACCTCCTCAAAAAAAACCCCATCCATCCACCTCTGAGCTGAAGAATAAAAATTCAAGGAGTGATGAGCACAGAAGCACTATTTAACCTTCTTTGAGGTTAGCTTCAGAGGATCGGACCTCATGAAATACATACTTTCAGTAGTCCACAAATTTAATTCCTGGTATCTGTTACTCAAAATAGTTCTACTTGTCAGTATTTTGTTTAAAGTTCCTCTCTGTAATAAATGTTAGAAAATGGATCAGTTTGGATTTATGAAGTTCTAGGAAAACCTTCAGACTTAACTACAACAGTAAATACTACTCAGGTGCAAAACTTGCACTGGTCTCTTCCTACTCAATCAGTTCAAATATGATTTAAATTACATAGCCCTCTGCTGGTTGCACACTTATTCAAACCTCAGGGCTCATGCATTCCTTTAAGTAAATTCTTGTAAAAGCATCAGGTTTTGCATCCCTTGAAAGGACTACAAAGCACAGACAGTGATGGAGACCAAAACTAGAAAAACATCTCTTTCCCCCCACCCCACCCCACTTTTGATGCAATTGTATACAACACCTGCATGGATACTGTAATTTCTTGAAGGGCAGCATCAGCCTCATCCTGCTTTGTTTTGAGTAAAATGCTTTGTTCTCCAGCCTTTCTGTTCAGTTCATCTACCAGGGCTTTAGCTTCATTCAGCTTTGAAACACCTGCCTATAAAAGTTTACAAGAAGCAGTTATTTAGCAATTAAATTTAAATGGATTTAAATGAAGTTTAGCTACAAAAAGTATGCACAAACTAAGAATGATGTAGACTAATATTGTTGTATATTCCACATATGCTCGATATTACTTAATTTTCTTAGTATTATTTAACATAAAAATGAGATTTGACACTTCTAGATGTGTCACTGCAAGATTTATTACTACATAAAAAAACTGAAAACAAAAATCTTAAAATAATAAACTTTTAATGGAACAGCAGCTAGTACATAGTATTTTCCTCGTTGATTCAATAGCATTTTAGTTAACTGATACCAACTCCACATATTCTCATCTAAAAGCAAGTCTACAAAAATTAAACAAATTGAAAGATTATCCTATTTCTACGTATTTTTACATTCTCTAAAGAATATAGATGTACACAATACAAAGCCTCGATTATGTTTAAGATTATTTTCCTTATTCACATTTTCTAAATTATTTATTTTACAATACTCAGATATCAGAATTATTTCAAGATATATTTGAAAAAAATACTACCTGGAAGATATTTCAAGTTAGCGTAAACATCTCTAACTTTCATGTAAATTATGACTTTTATTTAACCAGAGCATTTAACAAGTAAATGAGTGTTTATCACAAACAAACCACAACTACTTTCTAAATAAATAAAAAGGCAATTTCTATCATTACAAACTTAAATCTTCTTAAATTGCTTACTACAGTGATAGAAAACAATTCACTGGCAGAATAAAAACAGTGTAGAATACAAGGCAAGGAAGCAATCTGGTTTTGACAGATGCTTTAAGAAGAAATACAGCTTTGCAAATGTGGTCTCAGATTAGCAGCAACAGTCACTGGGAAAAGGAACTGAAAGGGGAGACAGAAGGGTAAAGACAAAAGTTACATGTCCTAAAGGATCATACAGATCTTTCCAGAAATATTCTGGGGGTTGTGGAGAGGGGAGGAACTGGAAAGATAACAAATAGGTTTCAAAAATAAGCATGTTATGCATACAGAACAGGAGTAAAGTGAATCTGTGAGATTAATTGGATTTGGTCTAGAACCATGTAAAGGCTTAATGTGTGGAAAACGAATTCAAAATCAATTCCAAACACAAAATGAGAGAAAATCACAACAAAGGGAATCTTGGCCAAAGCTCTACAAGACTTGACACGTGTCCTGTCACTTAAAGATAACAGCTTAAACTAGAAGGACACAAGGATCACACAAAGAAGGAAGTTATTGCTGAAATACAAAGAAAAGGACAGAATACCAAGCTACATGGGGAAAATTTATACAAGCAGAGGCAGGACTCAAATTGATGGAAAGACGATGGGTTGTTCGCCATACAATTCCAATACATATGGGTGAAAAAATTTAAAGCACTTTGAAGTAACTTACTCTTCGAAGAGAACATACCCAGTCCTATATATTCTTGAGGAAAAATACTAATGAAAACAAGAAACTGCTATTCACTCTTTGAGGCATCTGAACAGAGCCTCAACGTGCATTAAGATTCACCCTATTCCTCTCCTGAAACCGCAGCATGAGCATATGTCAACAGAGGACCTCACACTGCCATGTTAGCAGCTACTGCCCATTAATGCACAAGGCATTTCCAAACGTGAGAGTATTTTGAAAAGCTGTATGTTAAAAATGTTTTAAATACATACCTGCAAGTGGATTTGCCTTTTTATTAGCTCTCTTCTTTTACTGTTATTGATGGTACTGTACATATGAAGGAATGTCATATATCGGCTAGGTGTTGCTCCGTACATTTTACATGATTCATGGATTGCCAGAAATGACTTCAGAAAATCAGAATCACCTGTACAGTATAATTCGTTACACAGATAATAATATACTCATTCTTATCTCACATTAAAATAACTTAGGAAGAGCAACAGAACACATTTTTTGAGATATGAATTAAGGACATTCAAAATATCAGAACGAATGTTTTTTCCAAAGTACTGTCAGGGAAACAACGTATAATTTGAAAAACATTTGAAATACATATTCCTCAAAAAGAAATATACTGAAATTGTTCCAAAGCTGTTAAATATGTAATTGTTTCAAAAAGGAAGCAACATTAACTGCACATTACTGAGCACTAACCATAAAAGAAACTTTACTTCCACAGAAATTAAATTTGAAAATACTTGGAACTTTTTTAGAAAGGAACCCCATGTGGTTTTGTCTTCTTCCTTGTCTCGGATGACAGGTAGACTAAATGTTTTTTCTGAACAGTCCAGGTCCTTCAGTTTGTTGAACAGTTTCTCAAAAGAAACCAAATAATACTGTAAAATAAATTGTATTACCCTACAAAATGAAAAATTGCTAAAACATATCTACATATAAATGGATGCCTTTAATAGGTACTGAGGCATAGATTCCATACCATGATCTAGGATGAAGATAGATGGCAGCAAGAACACTAAATCCTAAATTTGGCCATTATTCTTATGGGCTGGAATGTCTATTTAAAAAGCAATACAAAACAAGAAACCCCAAATGAACCATGTGGCATGTTATATTCAGTTGGCTCCATGACTTCTAAGTGCTACTTAGACTAATGCTTTACACAAAGCAACTAAAAGCAGTACTATGCAAATGAGTGCTGGCACTGGTCTCCAAGATTATGTCTGACACCCTATTTTTAAAACGCTTAAATTTGAAGTTTTATTACAAAAACAAACTATTCTGAAAAAGGGGCATTACTTACAAGGAATTAGTTATTGGAGATAAAGAATTACTAAAATAAAATGAACAAGTCTAGGACAAAAATAATGAAAAAATATAGACTGAAAAACTCTCAAAATATCAGATTTTGAGGTTGTGAAATAACATCCACATAGAAGGAAGACAAAGAGCAAACCAAACCAAGATGCAGCTTTATCAGGCTATGAAACTGTATATAAGTAGTGATTGCTTGTGATAGAAGAGATGGGGTTTGATCAGCCAGGGTGTATGTTCCAGACCAATGTTCCCTTCTGCAAAATGCCTGCCAAGTGAACAACACTAAAGTCTGTGAATATGCTGGCGAAAACATACTCAAAGTATACATCTATGCTTTTATCTATGCCCAACAGAGGACTGAATAAATGTTTAATAGTAAGTAATAATAACTCGTGGTCCATCTAAGAATTACCTGAATGTTTTTTCTTAAGTTCTTTATGTGCTTTTCCAGTCTTTTCCTGTTCATCTGAATCATACAGAAGCATTTCAGGTATCTAAAAAAATGAACAGGATTTTTTGTATAAAACTTACAAAAAATGAAAATTTGAGTTTAAAATGAAAGAAACCCTTCAGTCTATATTCTCATTTGAAAAGACTGAATATGACAGCTTTATTCAGAATAAAGTATTCACAAAATATGTATAGCATTAAAAAGATCAGATTTGCCTTTCCCTGTCACTGAAACTTCCTGTTCTTTCAAGAAGAGGAGCTTTTGCTGGCTGTAAGAAAGAGCAACTTATTCTCAAAGGACTCTTACAATACAACAAAAGTCAAAGATATAAAAAGATATACAACTCAACAGGAAATCAGACAGTCTTAAGTACAACTGTTGCAGATACAACACTGGAATGAAACAATACCTAAGTAAATCTTTGACGTCTTTTTCATGGTTTAAGAGTGGGCTTAACTTTATATGTTATCAACTCTACAACGTACAGTGGTAAAAATAAAGTATTTTCAAAGGTTCTGGCATACAACCAAATGATAAGACTCCACTTAAAAATAAATAATCCCTACTGAATTGAATGTGAAAATACTGTGAAAAACATTTTTTAAGGTGTGGACAGAGCTGGTCCAAACGTTTTTGCCAAAAGAAACTTCCAATACAACCTGCTGTTGAAACTGAAACACAGTGGCCAGTGGAAGAGCCCCAGTAACCCAGGCAGAAATGGACACTCTGCACCATCTGCTCCCATGGCTTTCCCAGGAGAGCGACCAAGCCCGTGGCCCAGGTGTGAAACACATCATGAGGCAACAGGACAGGACAGACCACCTTACAGACCAGACTGAGGGAGTTACTGCATAGACGTCTTGGGACACGCTATGGGATGCAGTAGAAGAGCATTTCAAATTGCACAAGACTTACTATGGTTTGGTGAGGCACCCACAGGAGTCACTGAAGAGGGACTAGAGGGTCTAGGCCAACTCCTGAGACACAGGGGAAGAGGATGATGCCAACGGTGCTGTTAGTGTTTGTGCTGAGGATTTCTGTTTCTGCTGTTCTGTGTGGCCCATCACATGTACGTGTGTGCTATATATGTGTGTTTGTGTGTGTGCCTACTGGGAATACACGCTCAGCTTCACCACTGCTTCAAGTTGGGGCCATGAAGCTGTGGCAGCCTTGCATCTATCAGGGTACTGGGTTTGGCAATCTCTTAACATATAGCAGTGCAGGTGGATGGGGAATGGGGGCTGCCGTCAGTTCATCACACACTGTCTCTGCCCCTCCTTCCTCCTCAGGGGGAAGCTCCTCACACTCCTCCTGCTCCACTGTGGGGTCTCTTCCACAGGAAACAGTCCTCTGTGAACCTCCCCAATGTGGGTCCTTCCCACGGGCTGCAGTTCTTCATGAACTGTTCCAGTGTGGGTCCCTTCCGTGGGGTGCAGTCCTTCAGGAACAGACTGCTCCAGCATGGGTCCCCCACAGGGTCACAAGTCTTGCCAGGAGCCTGCTCCAGCCTGGGTTACTCCCTCCACATGGCTACAGGTTCTGCCAGGAGTCTGCTCCAGCACGGAGCAATCCACAAGGTCACAGCCTCTTTCAGGCATCCCCCTCCTCTGGCATTGGGTCCTCCATGGCCTGCAGGTGGTTGCAGGGGGACAGCCTGCCTCACCATGGTCTTCACTACAGGCTGCAATGGAATCTGTGCTCCAGAACATGGAGCATCTCCTGCCCCTCCTTCTGCACTGACCTGGGGGTCTGCGGAGTTGTTTCTCTCACATATTCTCACTTCTCTCTTTGGCTGCACTTGCTGTCGTGTAGTAACCTTTTCTCCTCCTTAATTACGTTATCCCAGAGATGCTACCACCATTGCTGGTGGGCTTGGGCTTGGCCTGGGCCTTGGCCTTGGCCAGCAGTACGTCCGTCTTGGAGCTGGCTGGCATTGGCTCTGTTGGACACCAGGGAAGCTGCTAGCAGCTGCTCACAGAAGCCATCCCTGTAGCCCCCCCGCTACAAAAATCTTGCCACACAAACCCAATACAGTTGACTTTAACATTCTGTTTGCAATCTATTGCTATTTTTTTCTCAAATTCTGTGTTTGTTGAGAGCCGTAATAGTCAGCATTTTGTTCAAGTCAGCCCACAGAGAAAGCAAAATATAATGTCACTGGTAAAATAACAATGCTAACTGTTCTGCAGAATTTTCTGTCTTTGTACAACTACACTAATGTACTAAATAAGCACAGTGACAATAACTCCTTCACAACTTTAAATATTTTGCTCTTATTCACCGAAACTCAGTTATTTTTGGAGGTACTAGTTTAAACAAATCAGTTTTTAATTAATGCAATTTACCTTTTTCATACTGTTTTCTGACCAGGTTTCCATCCACAAAACCTGACATTTCTTATACAGTGCTGGATTACTTTCACAGTTTATTGTGAAATTTAAATTGGTAGAATCCATGATCAAGACAACATGCAGATTTTGTTGGATCCCTAAGAAAATGAAACATATTAAATATTTAGTAGATAACAATCTGACTACATGACAGTAGATGTATTGCAAATCCAACATAATTTACTTCAAATGTCATAAGTAATTTCTGAAAAAAAGATACTATTACACCACATCACACTATGGCAGGAATGTTTATAAACAGGACTTAAACAAATTGTGTATTTTTTTAATTTAGAAGAGCTGACAGTATTTAAATAGATATCGTGAGTTCTCATTCTAATCATTACAGAACCATAGAACCTATTAGAAGTAGTTCCAAGGCCCATAAGTATGACTGCCAACATCTGTTTTCTCTCAGTCACATTCTTCTATTTATTTGTAAACTATCTAATCTTCTTGTTGGCCCAAGGGAGAAACACAAATAATTAAGAAACCTATCTGTAAACTTGCTTATGATTACTCAGAATCCAAAGTGATTTATAGGTATAATTAAAAAATAGAAGGAAACTTCTATTACTAGATACATAAGCTAAACAAACCAGAAAACAATGGGGACAAAACCTTTCTCCATTCTAATTACTTTCAACAGCAGATTTCATAACAGCTTTGTAGAACGTTCATCAATACAAAATTTCAGCTAGAAGAAAGAATTTTAAGTTGAGGGTTCTGTGCCCTCAAATATCACACACTATAATCATTATTCCTGCCTGGTTTTATCTAATTGTTAAAAATACAAACAAAACAAGGACCATGTTGAGAAATTATTTTTCCATTATTGTACCACTTTTGCAACAAATTATGATTTATAATTCTCTTCACATACGGTATGTGAAATAGTTGAAAACTGGTCCTGTAAATCCATCCTGTGAAGCTTGATCCTTCAGAGGAGATAGCAGTGGTTCTAATTCTTCTATTTTATATAGCCCAGGAACCTCTCCTATTTCAAGAATGAAATTAAAATGTTAGATCAAATATACTATAATTCTTCCAACTCCTTTGAAGTGCTCCCTTGCATCCCCTGTATAGAGAATTTGAATATGGCAGTGTTTACCTCCATACTTTCATGAGTATCATCCCATGCACTTCATAATTCTTTTAATGATATAGAAACTACAAACCAAATTATAGTGATTGAATTTACCTTAAACAGCCTACTTTGTTTTTATTACTAAAATAAACTTCAAAATCTCATTCAAATCTACCCAAATACAGAGATGCAATACTGCATACAAAATAAATCAAACCAGACTGTTATACACCAGAAAACAGAAACATCAAAGAGTAGTATCTTGGTCCTCAGACACTGAGGTTAAACACTGGATGACAAGAATCTTGAACTGTAAAGAGACTTTGCACCTAGGAGACTGGTAAATCTGGTGCTCTTATCAATCAGCTCTTAAACTACTGCAGTTCCAAAAAAAAAAAAAAAAATCTAGCAAGTTAGACTCAGTCCTTCAATAATCTCTCTGATTGAGGAACAAAGCTAGATAACAAGTGAAGTCACTTTATTTTTTGTTATTATACATCACCTCATTACTTTCAGAAAACTGGGCTTTTCTGGTGTTCACTTAAGTAAAGGACTCCGTCTACACAATCTAGTAAAACATTGGGATACCTCTCAATTTCGAATTTTATTAGAAAAGGGAAGCTGTAGAGTAGAATACATTATCATTTTGTTGTTACACTGTTATAAAGAACTCCTTTGAAGTAAGTTACTTAACTTGCAACTTCGAAGAACTGAAAGCACCCATATTGTAGGGCAGGTTAAGGGATAGCTAAATGAACTTCAAGTCAATTTCTCACGTACAAGCACTTCAGCTACAACAGTGTTGAAATCTAACTCACTCTTCTGGTATGGATATAAAGTTAGAAAACATCATCCAATTCTGCCTCATCGAGTTAAGTCTGTGTGGTAAAAGTAATGCTATAATCTTTTTGGACTTGTCTCACCTGAAGACAGTAAACTGTTGATCATTTCAAGGAATGTGGAATGAACAAACTGATAGTCTTCAAGCAGCAATACCACCTGCTGTGCTTCAATGCCTGCAAGCTCCATCACCTAGAAGCAGGGAAGACACTTAAATCTCAATATATGGAATACATGTATTGTTCATAAGAGAATGACAATCTTTTCTTGATTATATTTTACCTACATTTTTTCTTCACAGCATCTACACTACTATATATTTACAAAAGATTACTAGGCGATTCAGTAATATGAGATATATAGAAATATAAAGAACATTCTACCTAGGTGTAGAGCTTGGTAATGAAAATGACCAATATTACATAATTAAATAAATTAATTAAATAAATAATTTAACCAGACTCTTTCATAAAGTATATTTATGTTCCAGATGTGACTCAACTATAGAGTTATATTGCTCTTTTTTATGGGCTCTAGGTCTAGAATTTTCTTTAGAATTTGAAGGTACTAGGAAACTCCTGATTCAAGTTTTGCATTCGTTTTTAAATAAATGTACACATCACTAAATCACTAAAATTTTACTTGATTCAGCTACTATTCTATTAACTGGCAGACCACAGAAGAGACAGAAAATAAAAATATATACAAATATGAAAATATACACATGAAAAACACCTTTCCAATATTCACAAACTCAGAATTTATGAAGTCCACAACACTCATAAAAACAGGTCTGGTATTCAAAAAAGTAGAGTTTCAGGTAATTACTATAAAGAACAGCATAACACACATCTAAACACTGAGAATTTCTAAAAGTCTACTTGTTTCATTGAGACTGTTGACATTTTGCTTTTCTTAAAATACCTCTTCATGCAACACTCTGTTGTCCTTCAAAATTCCCCATATTCTTTTTTTTAATACACATCTACAACACTGAAAAATGGAAGACACTGAGTGACTTACATATTTAAGATCATTTTTGAACTGCTTCATCTCATAGCCTCTGGAAATTTTGGGAGTAATCAGAACAGCTCCATGCATATGACTAACTAAAGAGGTAACTGTTCGACGACCTATACCACTCCGTCCTGCCAAAAGAAGTGATCCTCCAGGAAAGCTTAGTACTCTGTCCACTTTAGACATATAACTGAGGACTTCTTGGAACAGTAAAATCTCTATCTGTTTTTTGTCTCTGCCATAATGAATAATGCCCTTTAAAAAAACCAAAAAGAAATGTTTTCAGCAATAATCAATAATAAATAAAAGTAGTAAGATATGAAAACATCCAACATTTAAGTTTAGAAAAGAAGGGCTTGAAAGCTTAAGAGACCATGTTGGTATTCATTATAAATAAATTATTTATATGACAGAATTTAAATACCTTGCATACCTTTTACCAGTAACGAACAGATCCCATTATTCCCAGCACCAGGATGCTCTAGAATTTTCGATATATTGAAATAGAAATCTACCACTGGATAAATTAAAATTAAACAATGGACTAGAACAAAGTCTGAGCTGCGTCTCTGACTACAGATAATTAATACATAACTTAGAAGAGTGGTTTAGGCAGCTAATTGCTGCATAATTGCAGATTATGGAATTTCCTAGTGAAACACACACATAACAACAGATCCTAAGGTCAAATTCTGGCCTTGTTGTATTTAATAAAACCTCATCTTTGAAGCCTACTGTAATTGTGTAGTCAGGAAAAAAACTGATTACTACGGCTACTGAACTTCATCATTTCCCATGTTGTCTCTTGTTCACAAATTGACAGTTAAGGAAAGGGAGTAGATTCACATCTACAACAGCAGTCCATCAAACACTACTAATAAAGGGAGATGATCTCAAAGCTCTCATCCTGAAGATCAGTCAGCCTAGCAGAGTTAACATATTTGCATTTCCTCATTAGGTTCATGTTTGTACTTTACTGTTTAAAGCATGCCAGATCTCCAAACAATCCATTTGTATTTCTTGAAATAAAAATTACATTAGACAATTACAAATTCAGAAGATAAGTGTCTAATAAAACACTTTGGTACTCAAACAATACACAGACATATACGCACATCAATGTTTCTTAAAATGTTGTTCATCAAACTCTTATAAATCACCAGGAAATGTGACTGATGCCCTTTCATTAAAATAACCTTGCTGCATGATACTTCCTACTGCCTGCCACATAGACCCACAGATCTTCCCTCACTTGAGCAAATGCAAAAGATTATTCCTTGAACAAGCAGCAGATCTCACCCTAAACCTGGTGCTAGCCTGTTACTTCCTGCAAAGAATGTCTACAATAATTGCTGTGAATCCTTGCTGTGTTTATTCCTTAATCTCGTCTCACTTTTTGAATAATATCTTTCAGGTCTGTCGAGTTTAGTCTGCCAAGTGGCCGCCCATGTGGTGGTAGTGCTTGTCCTGAGGTGATGAAGGCCTCTTGACTAGCTCCCCAAGTTACATAGAAAATATCTGTGAAAATAAAAGGAAACATTCAAAAGTTCAGGTGCTCAGTTCACATGTTATCTGACTTGATCAGACTGATTTGATTAGGCAGTTAAAAAAAATATTTCAAATTTGTGTAGTATGCCTGAAGTGGTTTACCTGCCATATTGTCCAGAACATCTGAGCCCCAATCACCTTGAAACACTTTTATCAAAACATTATCAAATACATTAAGTTCTTTGACGCCAACAATTTTGTCACGGAACAAACGATGTGCTTCATAAGCAACAATTTCCAAAATATAGTCTGCAGTTTGGATCGATGATCCTACAAAATTTAAGGAGAGATGTAACTTTATATATTTATAATAAATCTTACATTTCTCAAATTTTCCATTTCAAATTATGAAATTGAAAATGAGTAAGTGAAATTACATACCAGCAGGACAGCACCAGTAAGGAAGAAATAAAAAAAATAAGTAAACATTACAAAGTGTTTTTTAATAATATCTTTATGAATCATTACAAGATAAAATGAAACATATTCTATTAAAACATTCTATTCTCCAGTTTAGTGTCAGCATTCTAATGAAAATGAAGAAGGTGTTGCACACAAAAATTAGAAGCAAAATTCCAGGCAATGAACCCAAAAAAATCCAGAAGACTGTTTTAAAGGGGAAGACTGGTAACAAATACTAAAATAACAACAAATACTCTAAACAGTCTGTATTACGAAATGCTAGAGAATACAAAGCTTCAATATTGTTCACAAAAGTAAGAAGGAAGATGAGTAAATGACATGCCATATTGTTCACCACTGAAAAAGCATATGCGTATGTCATCCTCAAATACAGCAATGGAGTACTTAAATGGGTGGATATCACCCATTCATTGATGGTCAGTGTAGCTTTTCTGACCTCATTCCAGCTGCATTTATACTATCTGATGATGCCAGAAAACAAATGGAAAGTGAGCACAACATTCTTATCTCTTTTATACTCTTTAAGCAGCCCTCTAAGTGACCCTTTAATTAATGTAAGAGCTAAAACACAATAAGGAGTAATTGCTAATGATCTAGTAATAATAGCAATTTCAGAGACAAAAACAAGAGTAAAGAGAAGTCTATGCTGTCTATTTGGAAAAGCACACAAAACTGAATACCATTACAAATTTCACCACTTCCAAATTCGGAAGAGGGAAAGTGAGAAAACTCATGGGTTGAGATAAAGACGGTTTAAAGCCGAGCACACAAACAAAGCAGAACACGGAATTCATTCACCACTTCCCATTAGCAGGCAGGTGCTCAGCCATCCCCAGGGCAGCAGGGCTCCCTCCATCACACACAATGGTTACTTGGGAAGACAAACACCATAACTCTGAACGTATTTCCCCCCCCCCACCCACCCACCCCCCCTTTCTTCTTCCCCCAGCTTACATACTTGGCATGATGTTCAATGGTATGGAAAACCCCTCTGGCTAGTTTGGGTAAGTACCAGCTGTGTCCCTCCCAATTTCTTGTGCCCCTGCAGCCTTCTTGCTGGCAGGGCCTGAGAAACTGAAAAGTCTTTGACTCAATATAAACATTACATAGCAACAACCAAATAGTGTGCTATCAGCCTTGTTCTCACACCAAATCCAAACCACAGCACTACACCAGCTACTATGAAAATTAACTCTGTCCCAGCTGAAAACAGGACAACTAATTATCACGCATTCCCCAATTGTGAGAATACTTAGACTGTTATATAGATATTTGTAAACTTTTACACAGATGAGATAGTTTTCTAGGTGATTTCTATGTGTTTAAGGGTAGTCATATTCTTCTTTTGTTAAGTGGGTCGTAGATAATGTGGATCAGTTGTAGTTCCACAATCACCTGACTGGGTTTATACAACCACGTATAAAAAGACAAGCATGAGAGGCAAGTCTCTGGGAATTGAGAAAAAAAGGCTTACGCTCAAGAAAAGCCCAACCCAAAACCTAAAAACCCAGAAAAAAGAATCGCAGAAACTATGGGGTATACTTCAAGTTCCCATAGTAGAGAATGCAGTCCCAACCTACTAACTTCTCTTAATCTATAAATAGCTCCCACACATATTTTAAAACGTCATTGGAATTCTTTAAACTTGTTTACTATAAGTTATGGAATAAACTGTCAGGCATTTGTTACAGACATTTGACAGTTTAGGAAGAGTACCATAGGTGAATTAGTTGCATGTGGAGTCGACAGTAAGACTGATATCAATAATAATTCAGGACATTTTAGAACTGCTTTATCAATGAAAATCAAATAAGTGACTTACCACCTGCTAATTTATATCTGAATAAACCAAGAACCCACTGAGTAAGAATACGTGGTGTAAAAAGATAATGACTGTGATCATCAACCGTGAATTTCATTCGTACCTAAAAATGGAAGTTGGGAGGGAAGGAAAATGATGTTTTAAAATGGAAAGCACTTGGGAATGTATCTTTAAATTTTTCTACAAGAACAGATAAATTAGTGTTCTATTTGGTCTATATATTTAGATATTTTATTAATGCACTCTTTAGTTTGTTTGCAAAGTACAGAGCTGAATTATTTAAAACTTGTTTCTGACCCCAAAAGATTTTCTCATAATTAGAACATTTCCTTTATACATTTTTTTGATGCAAACAACTGCACATCACCTAGGTCTCTTAGTACAGTATTATTAGACAAAACACATATTTTAAAGCAATAACAAATTTAAAATGCAAAGGAAATACAAAAGTATCATAAAAATCTACCTAAATCAGTAACACTTAATCACTACAAGACTCACAGAAATGCTAACTCTCTTTAATTCAAAGAATAACTGCCTTACATCAGTCACTTGGCCCTAGTGTGATGAAATTTAAACTTAGATTTCCTAGAATAAATTTATAATATCATATGAAACTCCTGCTAACCAGCACATGCTAGCCAGTGACTATACCCACATCCCAGTCATAAAGACCAGGTTTACATCATGGTTCTACCTAGATGGGGACATGCACACATCCTTGGAACATACATTGAGCACTTATATCCCCACAGTACCTGCCTCTGTAAGGCTATTTACATGATTAAGAAAAGCAAGTACTTGTTTTGCTACATAGAAGTTAGTAAAATCGTAACTGGGAGAATAAAATAAACTTTTGTGTCTAAACACCTATTTTTAATAGTGTAAAATTTTAATAGGTAGTCCTTGATGTAAAGGACTATACTCTCATATATCTCTCTTCTCTATTCATAACAGCATCCATAACATTTAAGCACATAACAATCTTTAAAGTACACTGTTTCCTCATCCAT
This sequence comes from Falco naumanni, assembly GCF_017639655.2. NCBI lineage: Eukaryota > Metazoa > Chordata > Aves > Falconiformes > Falconidae > Falco > Falco naumanni. The sequence goes on along the minus strand of NC_054057.1, from coordinate 55,714,638 downwards.
TAAGTAGGAAAACACTAGTATCCACATTTTATAAATCAGCAACTGAAAGCATAGATGGGTTAAGATACTTGTCAAAATCATAAAATAAGCCCGTGGGAAAGCAAGAGCATTTACCACTTACTAAGTTTGCCTCTAATACGTAGGATTCTCTGCAAATAAGTAGCTCTAAAATTGATATCAACATTACGAAAAGGATATAAACCTGGTTTTTAAAACTGATAAACCCTTTTATTATCTTAATATCAAAAGCTATTTATTTAAAAAAAATAAAATCTGAATTCTCCATCTCCTTGAAACAAGAAATTAAATTTCCATACCTGTTCATATACATGAACCATAGATCCTGCTAGCTGATGTATTTTTGGTAAAGAACCCCAAACAGGGTGATTCTTTAGGGTTTTTTGTAATACAGGTTCCAAGTAGGCACTATAAATAGTTTGCAGTTGGTCTCTCTCTGGATAGCTACAATAGAAAAAAGAAGTAATCGCTATGGACTATTATTGTTAGGTTTTTTATTAAAAAAGATTCAAAGTTATATACACAACTACTGAGAAATTTCAATGAATAGTATCTACATCTAGCAGCTAACTAAAATTATAATTTTATTACAATAGGCCACCCTCAGAAATTTTCTAAATTCATCTGTAAATGTGTTCAAACTTAAAAACAAACAAACAAACTTCTTTCCAATTTATCTAATTTGGTAACCAAACAGCACCTTAATATAAAGCTACAGAATACAGTTTAATGAAAGCAAAATCATCTAACAGGAAACATATTTCCAACACTACACTATCAAGTGGTTGCTCCTTAGCTGGTTTCTCTTGCCAAGAGGCACCAAACAGCACCAAATCTTAAGATCTCAAGCTGAAAGATCTCAAAACATGAAAGACTAGAACAGCAACATCTTCATAAAGACTGAATTGATCAAGGGCCCTATAAACACAGGCTAAATCGGAGTTCTGACAGTCAAAACAATTTCCACATACTTACTCAATTGCACAGAGACGAACAATAGAAGTAAATCTGGAGCTAAGTTTATGTCTTCCTAATGTTCCTCCAGCAGACATGGAAGCCACAATTTGGATGTTTTCTAAACCAACCCATTCTAGATTTTCATCATAAAATCCTTGATATGTAAGAACCTTTAATAATTAAATAAAAAAATCATTACAAGAAAGCCAACAGAATATTGTACAAAAAAAAAAAAATAGTAAGAAGTATACCATTATTACTGTTATCTTAATTGCAAGAGGTATACTACTACCCCCAGTTTGGTATCAGCTGCAAACTGACTGAAGGTACACCCTGCCCCATTGTCCAGATCATTAATGAAGATGTTAAACTTGTATTGCCTTCCAGCTAGGCTTTGTGCCACTGATCTGGGCCTGGCTGTTCAGCTAGTTTTCAACCCACCTCACTATCTGCTTACCCAGCCTGCGCATCAACAGCTTTTCTGTGAGGATCTTTTGCGAAACAGCATCAACAGCCTTAGCGAAGTCCAGGTAGACTATATCCACTGCTCTCCCCTCAACCACCAGCTCCTTCACTTCATCATAGAAGTTTATCAAGTTGGTCAAACATGACTTGCCCTTGTTGAATCCATGCTGACTACTCCTGATGATTCGTGTAACTAATTATATTTATATAACTAATAACATTATAACTGAGGTGAGCACCGTCTTTATTTACTTATGCATATACACCAAATAAAACCAGTATCTTATTTTTGGCCGACACCTACGTATTCTATCAAAATACAAACAAAACTCATGTCAATACAGGTGCAGGTTTTTAATTCTGAAAATAATCAACACAGGTATTTACTACTTACGCAAAATTATTTCCATTACACATAAGTCTCTCTATAGTTAACAGACATAAGTGTTCACCTGCTGCAGAAAAGCCACAAGAGTGCTTGTTCCCCATTTATCAGGTTTGGGTAGATTGATGTCCTTTAAGTACAAAACAAGCCTTTCACAGTCCTTTGGTCTGTATACTCGTCCAGTGTTTGTACTGATTACAATGCAAGTTTGACTTAATTTTTGTAGAAGATGTTGAGAAGTAGTTTGTGCGCTGCAGTGAATGGTAGCAATCTGAGTGGATCGGAGTTGAGAAAACGCATAATGAAGCAGCATCCTAGAAAAGCAAATGTGTACATACATATATGCACAAGTAATACATAAATGCATTAAAATACTGTGTATCCAAAGATATTGTATAGCTTTTGAATGAAAAAGCATATACTACATCCTGTATTAATGTAATAAGTGATGCATGAGGTTTGCTGAATTAAACATCCTTATGTTTAAAATTATAACATTTTTCCGTTCAAGAAGTTCAACAGAAGTGCAGTATACAGCTACACAAAACAAATACCTGTCCTAAGTGGAGCAGCAGGAAACTGTCAGTGACCTGTTGCTCCACTTTGACATGCACAAATGGGATCCACCCAAGGGTACTGAGGCAGCTGGCAGAGGAGCTTGCCAAGCAACTCTCCATCATTTATCAATAGTCCTGGCTAACTGAGGAGGTCCCAGAAGACTGGAGGTTAGCCAGTGTGATGACCATCTACAAGCAGGGCTTAAAGCAGAATCTGGGGAATTAGAGGCCTGTCAGCCTGACCCCGGTGCCAGGGAAGGTTACAGAGCAGATCATCCTGAGTGCCATCATGTAGCGTGTGCAGGACAACCAGTGGACCAGACACAGCCAGCATGGTTCTGCTTGATGAACCTGATCTCCTTCTATGACAAGATGACCTGCCTAGTGAACAAGGGAAAGGCTGTGGATGATATCTATCTGCACGTTAGTAAATCCTTTGACTCTCTCTCCCACAGAATTCTCTTGGAGAAAGTGGCTGCTCATGACTTGGACAGGTGTGCTCCATAATGGATAAAAAGCCAGTTGGATGGCAAGCCCAAAGAGTGGTGGTGAAGCAAGTTACATCCAGCTGGCAGCTGGTCACAAGTGGTGTTCCCAAACGCTCAGTATTGGGACCAGTCCTGTTTAATACATTTAACGATGATCTGGACAAGGGGATTGAGTGCACCCTCAGTCAGTTTGCTGACGACACCAAGCTGGGCAGGAATGTTGATCCACTTGAGCGCAGGAAGGCTCTGCAGAGGGATCTGGACAGGCTGGACTGTTGGGCCGAGGTCAATTGTTTGAGGCTCAACAAAGCTCAGTGCCAGGTCCTGCACTTGGGTCACACCAGCTCCACACAACGCTACAGGCCTGGGGAAGGGTGGCTGGAAAGCTGCCTGGTGGAAAAGGACCTAGAAGTGTTGGTTGACAACCAGCTGAACATGAGCCAGCCGTGTGCCCAGGTGGCCAAGAAGGCCAACAGCATCCTGGCTTGCAAACAAAATAGTGTGGGCAGCAGGACAAGGGGAGTGATCACCTCCCCATACTCAGCGCTGGTGAGGCCTGCACCTCGAATCCTGTGTTCAGTTTTGGGCCCCTCACTGCAAGAGCGGTATTGAGGTGCTGGAGCATGTCCAGGGAAGGGCAACGGAGCTGGTGAAGGGTCTGGAGCACAAGTCTTATGAGGAGTGACTAAGAGAACTGGGGGTGTTTAGTCTGGAGGGGAGGAAACTCAGAGGGGACCTTATTGCTCTCTACAACTACCTGAAAGGAGGTTGTAGACAGGTGGCAGTCAGTCTCTTCTCCCAGATAACAAGTGGCAGAACTAGATGAAACGGCCTCAATTTGTGCCAGGGGAGGTTTACATTGGATATTGGGAAACATTTCTTCACAGAAAGGGTGGTGAAACATTGGAACAGGCTGCCCAGGGAGGGGGTGGAATCACCATTCCAGGAGGTATTTGAAAAATGCATAGATGTGGTGCTTAGGGACACCTCTACTGACAAACTTGGCAGCGCTGGGTTAACAATGGGACCTGATGATCTTTAAGGTCTTTTTCAACCTAAATGACTCTATGAATCTAAATACCTCATACAATATGATCCAACCTTCTAAATAAGGACCCTAAGACAGGCAACAGGATGAGGTAAATTCAGTTGCCTGCACACAGGCACATAGTGCCTCTTGAGATGATATCAGATACCTCATGTGCCTTTCAGCTGTTGCTCCATGACAACACAGGTTTTCCAAAGGTCCCATTTCATATGTAAAAGACTCATTCAGATGTCTTAAATGCATAGTGGAAGCCTGAACTTTCCCTGTAGATCTTCATAAGTATTTACTTATTTACCGCTACAGAAAGTTTGTTTCATTAGTAGCCTAAACAAGTGATACTCTAGCAGAAAGTTGTATGATAAAATCATTATAACAAACTTTATCAAATAGCTAGAAGTATATTTTGCTTAAAATAGGAAATACTCTTTACCCCTTTCCACATCCTTCAGGACCCACAAGAAGAAATGGCTGGTTTTTGTTAAAGTCTAGCCAGGGTCTAAAGTAATCTAAACCTCTCTGCATGTCAGGGGTTTGGATGACGGGAAGTGTTTGGAGATTATTGAAGTCCTCAGCTGTCAGATTTTCAGGTTTTTTCAGCTGATATAGCATTAGCTGTCCAGTGTTTGTGTCATAATATGTGTCCAGGGGCTTCCTCGGATCTGGTGGAGATTCTCCTGCCCAACTGAAGATCTTTAAAAAAAATAAAGCTTCAGTTAAATCCATACTCCTAATGACAAGATCTACAATTTTGAGATAATCTAAAGGATGCTCAAAGAATAATTCTTTAAATTTAAACATTCAGTTCTTTGATTTGATAGTTCTAATGCTGTCTTTGAAAATTCAATCATTATGTATACACTTTATGATTAAGTCCTTAAATAAACAATAACATATTACTCTTCTACATATTACTGTTTCGTAATATAAAGAGCATAAAATAAATTGTATTTAGCAAAGCTTTATATAAACTGTCTTTCATATTAGGCAATGTACATAAAAATTATCATGAGAACGAGATAACTCTTTCACATGCATCAATAGCTAATTCCAGAAGCTGAATCTAAACCTTTACCATCTGCTCTGTATATATGGTTTAGCTTCAGGCTGTGTTTTGGAAGGAGCTATTTCCTTCTCTCCAACACAAAACTCAAGTGTGATTGTGGAGATAATTATCTCCAGGGACAGACTTTTGTAGACACTATGGACAAGTATAACCACAGTTTTCCAACACTAACCCCTAGTCCTTATGCCCTCAAGTATCTACACAAAGATAGAACCATATCCCAGTGCATACAATACCTAACTTCAAAATAATGCTTTAAGATCACCTCCCTGACGAGGTGCAACAAAGCCCTCACGTTACTATTTCAAGCATTCTAAAGAGGAAAAAACACACAAAATAAATCTGTATTACATATACAGACTCAGAAACTGCTATAGTGGGTCCTTGCATAAAAGAGTGTGGACAGAGGCCATTCCGTATCTCTTGGTGCATCACCAAAGGATTGCTGTCTGGGCTGGATGCACTTAGCAGCCTATCACTGAAGTAAGAAGCATTCCTCTACTTCTCAGCTATTTCCCTACAGACAACACAGATTGCAAATAAATTAGAGCACAGATATTCCATTACTGTAAATCTGTATTGGTTAGAAGACAGAAAATCACTACTCCTATTACATATATTGAGAAGTTCTTAAAAAACTTGCTGAAAAAGATTATTACCTCTTTTGCAAATTCTTGTTGTGATTTCATGTTGAGATTGCCACCAAGACCACGTAACAAGTTAATAATAAACTCTCCACGATCTGTACACCCATGAAGATGAGACAGTCCATTCATCACAGTTCCAACTAAACTTGTTTCTACCACAAAGTCATTCTGTAAATTGCAAGTTGTAAGTTGTAGTAGATGTAAATATATTCCTAAAAATAAATGTGATTTATTGCTAGCAGCCTATCACTCATTGCTCTTTGACACTTCCACAAACAATTAAAGATCTCAGCACTGAAGCTGTTCTACAAAATTCACTTAACAAGCAATTATTTTTAAGCATTGATTTGGAAGTTTTAATTCCAGACCAAGTATTGATGCATTTGAGGATAAGCAATCAGAACTTTCCTTACAGATTTTCAGAATCTATAAGAAATCACCATAACTGTATACTGAAAACCCCTCTCCTGTACAGATTCTTTATGGATTTTGCCCTTCAGCACCAAAGGGGATTTGCAGCCTCAGGATCAGTGTCATTGTTTTTCCTCTGCATCTCCCTGAAGATACTTTTTAAAGTCTAAAAATCTCCATGGGTGAAAGAACCAAGAGAGGAAATAATATTAAAAACACAACACGACCATATACGTTCCCCAAGGGGAAGTAATGCAAGTCTCCCAAACACTAGCTCACTAGCCACAGCAGTGGGGATGTCTCCTAAATAATGTTTTGTGCATCACAAGCCATTTGTTCAATGCAAATGCAACTCCAGAAGCAGAAGTGGAGGTAGGGAAACATGTAGAATCCTTAAGAAAATCTAGCACATGCAGAACAATTATCTTGATGTAGACCCCAGAATCACAGAATTCAGATAATGTATAAGGTTTTGGACTATGCTTTTTTTAATATTGTAATTATACATTACCTTTTGTCTATTAAAACATCTTTCAGTTAAGGTTTTGAGTAGAAACCTAAAGAGCTAAAGTTATATATTAAATCCAGGACAGATTAGTGGAAGCCATTAATATTTAGCATTCTGAACAATCAGACTACTTTTTTAGATATGCCTTTACCAATCTTTTTAGGTTTCTAGCATTACATTTCTCCCCAACCTTTTACAAGCTTCAGTCTACATTGTGCATCTTTTCAAATTTTAGGGTTGGTTGTTTGGGTTTTTTTTGTTATAGACAATAACTTATATCTAGAAAAACAATTTCTTTACTTTTCCATTTTTTAGTTTAGACATTTGTACCTTTCAGATCTTTGAAAACATATAGAAAAATGTCTGGTACGGAACATTAGAGACAGATCTCAAGTTTCATAGAAATATATGCAGTTAATTATTTAAAACTCTATTAAATGTTTCAAAAATTTCAGTACAGCAATCAGGTTTCGGAAATTGATTAGAATAGTTCCAGTATTAATCTTATTAAGAAAACAGCTATCAAAAAAGCACTGAGGTTTGTTGTTTGGTTTTTTTTTTTACTTAAAATTTAAAAATATTAATAATCTCTTCAGTGTTACACTAGAAAAATGGATCATTGCTAACAAAGCTGAAATTTGATTAAATATTCAGTTACTAACCTTCTTCACAACCCAGTTTAAAGCCTTTTCAAAATAGTCCCCAATCCAATTTTCAAGGTTGTATCTGCATTTTTCAGGCTGACTTCTTAGCCAAGATTTTATCAGAGAATTAAGATCTGTATCTTCATCACTAAGTCAAAACAAAACAAGATTCAGACAAATACAAGGCATCCACATCTGCACATAGACAGGTTCAAAGGAACAACAAAATTCCAGGAAAAGTTCAGGAAAATACTTTAGCAAGAATTTCTAACCAATATTTGGGCTCTCTAAGGGTCAAACACAGACAAAGAATCCACCATGTCTTTTTCAAAAAATCTGATATATATTAGCCAAAAGATTATAATATGACAGAGCAGAAGGGACATGCAACCTAAAGCAAACTTCCCTAGTGATTTGTTTTCTAAGTGTAAGCAAGTAATTAAATTGCTCCATCTACTTTAGACTGCCTTTCAAGAAAAGTAAGTACATTTGCTTACTTTAAAAGTACATAATACTCCTGTGACTTACCTCAGAAAGATCATTCCCATTCGAGATATTGTAGCAGGAGAGGCACAGCTAAGGTCATGAGTTTCAAATATAAAGTTGACATTTGAGCCAAATTGAATTCTTTCTCCACTGGGCATAGTCAACAATCTGTTGTCATCCAAAACGGAATTCAAAGATTCAATCCATTCAGGATCAATATCACCATCACAAATTATCCATGAAGTAACGTCTATTTCCAGACACAAAAATAAAATATCAAATCCTAGAAAAACACTGAGAATATCATCTCTTGCTATTTTAACACTAGTTAATACTCTTCCTTCATTATAACTTAAACGTAAGTTCTATGAAGATATTCCTTACATGCTTTACCTGCTGCTCTTTTTGCTTTCTTATCATAAAATTTGGAATGTATATATCAGTGTTCTTGACTATGATTGTCACCAAAAGTTTTTCTTACCTTATGCTGTCCACAAACAATAACATAATATAAAAATGTATCTCAAAATCAACAATTTCAGTAATTTAAGCATAATGATGTATAACTCCCTCACAGACATACCTCGAGGCTCTCGTACCACCTGTCGAGCACTATTTGTAAGCACACCATCAGACCATTCTCTGGTATCCATGTCAATATGGCCTAGTAACTGATGTCGAGGCATAGCTTTAGGATTCATAGTATACTGTTTCACTACTTTCCCAGTTTTACCAAGTGCTGTCTTTAACATCCGCCAGAGCGTTGATTTACCTCCACCACTTGGACCTACAATAACTACACCCATTCTTTGACGTAATTGTTCATATAATTCCAAAGCCTTCTTGATCTAGATAATAAAAGAGATAACGGCTATGTGAAGCTGCAAAGCTAAAAAAAAAATTCAATCATGTTTTTTTAATGTTTTTCCAATTTACTTTACATGCAGTCATTTTGTTTCTAGAATTTTATTTTTTTAAACACTACACTAGATATTTGCTTAAGTCATTAAAGTTATGATACTAAAGAATATCAAGAAATTTAATTTTGCATGTTAGAAGCCTTTCACTAAATTACTGATACAAAAATATTAGCCCCCTTTAAGCACATTTTTAATGAGAAATTAATGAAAATTTAGTCACAAAAGTTTATCCAGCTCTACATTAAATAAATATGAGAGACAAAATTGACTGATAAAAACAAGTTTTCACATGTTTAATTCTTTCACTGTCCAAAACATTCATTGGTGTTTGTACCTGGCTTGAACGAAACTGTGTCACATGTTCACATCTTAATTTTCCTTGCACTACTTTTCTTTCAGTTATACAACTGATCTACCGTTCTTCAAACACACACATCTGCTTTTTATATACATGCAATTAGAATCTAACTATCAGTTATTCTCGTTTTTTTATAAAAGATTTGTTTCAAAAGTAAATTGAAATGAGTCAAATGAATGCAATATTAATCAGGTCTAAATCAGACTAACTCATATATCTTTTGTTGCTGTAGTTGATGTTTACCTGGGTGCTTATAATTTCCAAGTTTGCTTCTTCAAAGACTTGTTGTAAAGCTGTAGTTAACTCAGCATACTCTACATCTTTAAAGTCAATGCCAGGAAATACATCTTTAACCAGTGCATCAAAACGGGCGCAGTCCGCAAAGGTAAGCTTTGACATGGTATTAAGCCGCAAAGCTTGAACCACCATGTGACTTTCATTAACTGGAAATAAAAGCAAAGAAGTCAGATCAATTTTAAGCCGTTTGATGGGATTTTTTTTCCATGGAATGTATCAGCACTTGAGCCCATACTGCTAAGACATTGAAGGTGGAATCAGGGAGCAGACTATATTCTAGTTCATGTACTGCTCTACTTGGAAGCTAGACGAGTGCCTTACTATAAGTATCGCTTATGTTTACAAATGCATTCTATACAGATACGAGATGGTTATGATGCTGGCCAGATAGTGCATAATAACCTATACATTAAAGTGGGCTGAAGAGTAGCAGTGCACAATATCTTACTTGTTAAAGGCACTCATAAAAGAAATTAAGGACCCGGATTCTAGACCTTAACTGTCAGAGGCGGAGTTGAAGTCCCATCTCAAGTGCATCCTAATTAGCTAAGAATATTCCAGAAGTCAACACCCCACAACTCCTCTTGAATCTGAATTACCACGGAAATGTAAGTGTTTTGGGACCAGAATGAAAACAGCCACAAGAAAGCCTTACTCTGCCAGAAAAATAAAGATGCTCATGATGGGAAAGGCACAGGGAAATTTGGAAAAAGTTCAAGGATTTTAGTCCCGAACAATGTCTTAAATGCAAATGCTTGTACAGACAAATTTTTTAAACACCATGATAAATGATTAAGAGGAAATACATTGACATTGAGGAACCTGATTTAGAATAGTTGAACTGCTTTACTAAAAGAAGCAATATTCAGTTTAAGCAACATTTAAGAATACAGCCAATACACCAAAGGATTTTGATTCAAGACAAGCAAAATAAAATCCAGGCAAACGTAATGAAACAGGAAACCATATTTGTTGGAAATATCTTGAACTTCCCAAGCTAAGAGATTTAAAAAAAAAAACAACAAAAAACATCACACACACAAAGAAAAAATGGGTTTAAAACATAGGTAAATCCATCCACCATGCCTTTCATAGGGTTATTGAAAAATATATTTTAAACCAGACCACACAAATTTCAGCAAATTTCACATATCTAAATATGAAGCTAAAATAGCATAGCAAGAAACAGTGATACAGAAACTAAGAAAATGTGCCCTAAAACACAGCACTGGTAATCCTTCTTTGGCAAATCCAAACTCAAGTCACTAACAAATTCTTTAAAGTTGTTATGCCAAGATTTGTAAACAAAGCCTGTCTCTAAAAACTTTCAGATACATGCTATTTAAGTGAACAAGAAGCAGCAGTATCCTAAAGACGTAAAACGCTCATTCATCCCACACTTTTAATTCCTACTCATTTACCATCTAAACAACAATTTCAAAAATCTTGAAAAAAATAGTGACCCGGTCTAGTCCAATACATTTCTATCATTTCTACCTGTCCTCATATTTGTCTCTGTCTACCAATCTGAATCTAATGCCATGTGACAATTTTAGCAAACCTCAAATAGAATCAAAATGATCTGATCTCTCATAAATAATGACAGCACCAAAGGATCAACTTTCCTGCCCTAAGCCAAGTGAAAACAAAGAATCTTTGAGAACCCCTCAAACCCAACCCAAAATAAAGTCCTATATCTATATTCTTGTCATATAAAAGCTCAATCTAGAATATGACAACAGTCTTTTGTGATCTCCTAATAAAAGAGGACTTTCACAGGTACTTTTTTCTTTTCTAAATTGCCTCCAGATACAAGCCATAGCTTCTTGAAATTCCAGCGAACAAGAAAGCTGTAATGAATGATACCTGTACGATATGCTAAACAATCAGAAGTTTAGCATGGTTAACCTTACTTTCTTGCTTTGCTTCACTTTTCTTCAGCTGATGAAGAAGACTGCCACAGCCTCTCAAAACAGTCTTCAATGCTCGTAAACCCCAATCATAGTGCTGCTGTGGTGTCAGAAGCTCCCTAAATTAAAAACAGCAATACTGTAATAAGCTTTAGGCAACAGCACCTGAAGTTTTTGTTTGGTGAATGAATAAGCTCATAATATAGTTTTGGGCAAAAGAGAAATTGGTGAGTAGCACCATCTGAAATTCATTTGAAAGATATAAGCAATGACACTCTGAAATTTTCAGAGGGAGTATATTCAATAGGCAATGCATTTATTATTGTCCCTAACAGCATTAATTACAACCTCTGAACTCTGTTCTCCCTAATATGCATACTTATAACCAAAAAGCCATTTGAGTCTAAATTCAACACAATCCTTGTGAGTATTCATATACTCACATTCATATTTAGTAAGTGTGATGGGGGGCAATACTTTGCCACCTTGAGATTATAACTGCATTCCAGGTATTTTCACACCTGAACCTCCCAATATATTCCAGTATTTTTATTTTATAATTTAAATTAGTATCTACAGAGATTTAAGAGCTGTATTGAATGTAAAATTTTAGATGACTGCGTACCGGCAGTTTCATGTCTAGTTTTGTTTCCGACACATAGCTTTCTGCAATACCCAAATCAGAAAATATTACAGAAAAATAACAAAAAGTATGCATAAATTGTATCCCTACAGTCATGCTTTGGCATGCACTAGACGGAGAAGAAACAAGATGGCAGTGAGATAAATAAAAAGATCAATGCTGAAATAAAAGCAGGAGGGGAGAGAATTACAAAGGTAACATGACAAGGGGGACAAAAAAAAATAAGCAAGCTCACCTTGCCAGACTGAAAATAGCCACTAATTTTCTGCCAAGTATTTTGGCATCCTTAAAGCCTTCTGAATACAAAATCACTTCTGCAATAAGTTCGTTGTCTGGATGAGTCATAGCAACTGGCCTGAAAAGTTGTTTGAGGTTATCAGGAAGCTTTTGTCTTCCTCCATAACCTTTTCCAGCAGGATTCAGAGTGATAAAAATTCCAGAATTATGATCCATTTCAACCTAGCATTAGAAGTGCATTGTAATAGTATATTGTCATATGAAGCAGTATTGAGAAAAGTGGGGTAGACTATGTTTAGTTACAGTAGTCAAGTTTTTAAGCTTGACGCTGTCATTTATGGAGTATTTTATAGGAAAAAAATAAGTAAGTTTTGCTGTACCTTTTTGCCAAGCATCTCACATACAGGACTATGTTTCTTCAACGCATGTTGAATTGTCTGAATCTGCATGGATACTGCAGACAATACAGCTTCCTCAAGTCTATTGAATTCATCAAAACAGCCCCAGGCACCACACTTCACTAGGCCCACAAATATGCGCCCCATCGACTGCACATCAATGCCCTTAAAGTTAAAAAGAATACTATCAAAATAAGAAAATAATAAAAGACTGCCTTCCCATCTATTAAAAAACATGCCATTGGAAAGAGCCACAAATTCTAACGGAAATTGACAAATTAGCAAAAGTATTTCCAGAATATAAAATTGTTTTATGATATGTGAGCATAGACATCCAATTCCTGAATTATACAGAAACATTCACCTCATCACAATTAAAGACTAATACTTGTCTTCCAAGAAGTCCACCCAAGGCCTTTACTGATTCTGTCTTTCCAGTTCCAGCTGGACCATAGGGATTTCCTCCAAGGCCCATCTTCATAGCCTGAGTAAGAGTTAGGTAACACTTATCTGTCAAAGGTGTATAAACAAGTTTAGGGGAATTACCCTGCAGAAACAAAAAAAAAGTATATTGATTGGTAGACAGAAATCATTGATGATGTAATTTCATTAATTTCATTCAGAAGTCATTAACTTGAAAATATAACACAATGGTCAAGATTACTGTCTTATTAAGTCTACGCATTTGTTTACAGCTATGAAGTTTTCCTGATTTTATAATCAAGTTTCAAAGCATTGTGCAATTTTTTTTTAAATTACAGAAAAGGGGACAACATAGATGAAACTGCACTCTCATATAAAAAAGTAGAAAATATTTATGCGATGTTACTGCTTTCCATCTAACTTATATTTACCCCATCAATATCACAAGAATGAAAACAACTACCCTAACTTTTAGCATTTTCTGTGAAACAGCATTCTAAGGACACAAGAAACTTGAAAAAAATGGTAACAGTTGGGAGGCAACCAGCATCATGTATGAAATGGCAAAGTGTTTGACACATTTATGAAAGCCACCATGTAGAAATTAAAGATACCGCACCTGATATTCGTATGTATACTGGAGTTCAGCATCTACCATCTGAACGTAACATTTTTGGTCTTTCATATAAAATCTCAGCTGCTTCTTCCAAGCCCAGTCTTCAGCATTGTGAACCTGAGCTTGATTCAGTTGCTTCACCACATCAATGTTATGAATGATATCAAGAATCAAAGCTTTAAGCTTGAGCTCAAGGATTCCTGATTCTGCAAATAACCACACACACCCCCCAAAAAAAAACCAAAAAACAAAAAACAAAACACAACAGTGTAGTAAGGTACATTACCCATTTTCAAGTTCATTGTGCTGCTTTCTATTACCAGCAGACTTTATTCAGATCACATTTCAATTAAGTATAGAAATATTTATTATCTAAAGCAAGCAGCATAAAATGAGATCCTGACAGAGAATGTGAATCATATGTAAATTCAGTCCATTAGAACTGATTTTGTCTGCCTCTACAGTCAACAGAGAGATAGAGGGTTTTCTGGAAAGCATTTTATTCCAGGAGTATTTACAGCTATGTCCACTTCAGTACTTAGTGCAGGACAATCTGTTAATTGATCTGCTAAGGATCTGAAAAACATACTATGCGCTCTCTGGAAATTTTACTCAAGACTAATTAGGGCGATGTGCAATTAATGTTCATTAGCAGATTGAGTGCATTAGGTGTACTCTGAGAACATACTGTTTAATCTAGTTCAATTTGAAAGAAATCCAGTTTATGTGCTATAGTATACCATTCCACGATGGGAATTAAACCAAAGCAAGTGGGGATAATCAGGCAACTCCCTTCAAAAATTACACTTATTACCCAAATGAAAAAGTTACTGTGGAATGAACACTTTTCTATATCTGATGACATTTCTCCAATGGCTACATAAAGAGCACAGAAAGGGAGCTTTGATAAAGAACAACACTTACAGACTGCTGAAGGTAGGTGATACGAAACTTATTCCTAATTAATATATCAGATGTTAACAGTTCATAAATTCTAAACTAGAATTTAATACAGTAAGCAGCTATATAAATGTGGTAGAAGATTGTCAACTACATGTCAAATTGAGTCTTTTTATACACATAGGGTAAGGGCCATCTCACCTAACCTACACTATAGAATTTCACATCTTAGGTAGTCAATTCAGAGCCCCCCTTCTGGTCAAAACAGGAATAAGCACTCAAAGGCATAACTATTCTGACCCAGCTGGACTACGTAAGATTCAGAACAATCATGTCTTGAGAATAACTAGTTTATTGGTTTTGCTACAGAAGTACTCAAGAATTACTAGTTCAACTACAGATGTATACATCTAAGATAGAAAAAGAATCACCTACAGAATATAGGCATGACATAATGTACCTCAACAGCTGTTTGGCCATTTCCTGTGAAACATAACACTAGTGCACAGTTCAGTAGCTCAGGACCAGTTATTAGCAAATAAATAAACCAAAAAATATTAGAAGATATTAAAAAATAATTAAATATGTTTTAAAATATATAAGTGCTCCAAGACAATTTTTAATTAAATAAAAATCCATTGTACAATCTGAAATAGTAAATACACACAATCTTGGCAGTAATAGGTGGGTAACATTATGTAACTCAACTTCATGAACTCAAATCGAGACAGATTTAGATAATATCCTGTTTAAACAGGGTTCGATACTACACGACTACATAGTCATTATGAAGAATTACATATTAATTATAATTTTTATACCTGTACTCCCAGAATCTTCCATACTACTATCAATACTAGTATAATGTTCCAGTTTAGCCATGACTTCTAATTCTAATTGTTGCAGATTATGGTCTTTGATAGCACTTTCAACATCTTCAGTGAACTTAATTTGTTCTGCTAAGGAAAGAATCTTTAGAAGAAAAAGTTCAAATTACATTTTATAAATACAGAAGACACAAAGAAAAGAAGGTTTTCAATTAATTTGTAATTTCTTATTATGTTTGATATTTAAAATATATTACTGTATCTTTTTTATACAAAGCCACATATTTGCTATGCATTTACGAACAAATGTAGCCACCTTAAAATCTGACAAAATTTCGCAAAAACTTGCAATGTAATACAGCAAACGCTTTAGTTGTTCTACAGCATGTCATAGCAAAACTTTTAAAGCACCTTTTCCCATTAAATGATATGTCAGATGAAAACTACCATACTGTAGGCTTCCTGAGTCCATACTCAACAGGCTCAGGAAAACCTCTGCCTTTTTGCGTCACTGATCTGCTAATACAGTATTTTGCATTCAGGTTTCTAACAGTCCACTTATGTTCTAATTACGTTACGTTCACTAGAAAAGCCCTGTCTAAGCTCTGAAGGTTTAGTCAAACTTGGAACTGCAAAGATCAGTAACAAAAAAATTCCACCAATTATGCCAGTCTGAAGATTTGTAACAGTAACTACACTCTGGTGGAAGGAAAGAGTAACCCACAGTCCTGTGTGGGAGTGACAGGATCACCGAGCAAAGGGCACGAGGTGATGCGACAGGAAGGGATCACAAAAAACAACAACATGGTGCTTAAGCAGGGTCACCTCCAGCACTTGCACAGCAGCAAGGAAGCGCCTGCAAGGCACCACTATGGACAAATTCCCCAGACCCTCTCCAGAAACTCAACATGCTGGGGTGCCTCTCTGAAGTGCCTGTACACTAGTGCAAGCACTACGGGTAATAAACATAATGAATTGGAGATCAGTGTGCAGCTGGGGTGGCTCCCGTGACTGCAGTGCTGCTGTGGGGAGATACAGGCATGTTAGGAAGAACAGGCAGGGAAGATGAGGAGGGGGAGTTGCACTTTACATAGAAGAGCAGCTGGAGTGCCTGGAGCTCTGCCTGGGGATGGATAAGGAGCCAGCTGAGAGCTTACAGGTTAGGATTAAAGAGAGGACAGGTCAAGGTGCCATTATAGTGGGTGCCTCTTTCAGGCCATCTGACTAAGAAGGAGTGGATCAGGCCCTCTTGACAGATAGGAGCAGCCTCACATTCACTGCGTCCTGGGTCCCCACAGGGGACTTCCACCACTCCAATAATATCTGGAAGGGCAACACAGCAGGACATAAGCAATCCAGGATGTTCCTGGAGTCCGTGTATGACAATCTGCTCTTCCAAGTGACAGAGAAGCCAACGAGGACACATGTTTTACTGGACACAGTCCCGCGAAGGCTCACAAAGCTGATTAAGGGACTGAAGCATCTCTCCTGTGAGAACAGGCTAAGAGAGCTGGGACTGTTCAGCCTAGAGAAGGCCCAGGAGGGCATCTTATCAATTTCTACAAAATTCTGAAGAGATGGTGCTAGGAAGACAGAGCCAGGCTCTTTTTGGAGGTGCCCAGGACAAGAGGCAAAGGGCATAAACTGAAACAAAGGAGGCTCTGTCTGAACATCAGGAAACACTTTTGTACTGTGAGAGCGACCGCGCACTGGCACAGGCTGCCCAGGGAGGCGGTGGAGTCTCCACTCCTGGCAAGATTCAAAAGCTGTCCAGACATGGCCCTAGGAGAACCAGCTACAGGCAGACCTGCTTGAGCAGGGGTGTTGGACTAGATGACCCCTAGAGGTCTCCTCCCACCACAACCATTCATTTTGTGATTCTGTGTGATTCTCTGTGCTACTGGTCAAAATTGCGTAAAAGAATTTCATGTTCATGACTATTTCTGCTTATACAGCTAAACTTTAGAAACTATATTTTAATCAGATTCAAAAAGGGCTTTTTTATGTTACTAAGTCTTAGCAGCCCTGCATGTAACATTCACTAAGATCAAGATTTATATAAAATTCAATAAATAGATGAATGTTAAGTCAGGTGCCATGTAAAAGACTTGAATATTTAAAATGTTTACAAAACAATTATAAGAACACCTATTTTTAAGAATTTCTCTATACTATAAACGAATAAAATGGATTTGTTTGGGTTATTTTCTTCCAAATCCATAGGTATACTTCTTTATGAGACTTCAAATAATAACTTATTTGTTAAATCTAGGACTACACAGTGACATTACTGGATCGACTACTACCTGGGAAGGAAAGAGTGATGGATCAATTGAACCTTGTGATTTTTTTCCAGCATCAACACAGTCAATTAACATTTTTTTCAGGGTCTCCTTCATCTCCAAAGCCAAACTGTTTAGCCACACCTGACAAAGAGATGAGAAAATCTCTAAAGTTACAGTACAAAATAATTTCTCAAAGATACTTGAACATAGGTGGATGTGATTTTCTTACCTCCACATCATTTGACAGAAGAACTTTATTTCTAAGTGGCACAGTTTCTCCTTCTACAGACTTCATGGCAACTATGTATTTAAATTCTTCATCAAAGTTCACGCTATTAATGCCTATTAATCAGAAAATGTCAATGAAGTTACATATTGTTAAACTCAAACATTAATTCTTTAGTGTCTAGTAGTGGAAAGAAAAAAAGTCTGCAACATATTACTTAGCTTTGAAGAACCCAATTTCTCAATAAGTACATTTCAGAAATGAAGATTAATACATTACCAGCAAAAAGCTTCTTCAGATGAGACTGGATAACCATAGGATTTGTCGACTGTCCTAAAATTTCTAGTAAGTCATCATCTCCAATGAAATAAAATCTTGGAAATGCTGAGCGTTTTTCCTATATAAAAAAAATAAATAAATCAGTTTTGTTGATTTAAATTCAAACTTACTTCCTTTCTTTTTAGAAAACTATATTAATGTCAACTGTACCTCCAAAAACTCATTCAAAGATCTCTGACATCTCTGAAGCTGGTCAAGTATAGTAGTTAAGGTACTTCTTATTCCTGTCCGGGCATTCAGTGATGTTATCCTATTGTCACTCTTGATATCCAACATAATGGATCTTGACAGAAAAAATATGGAATAATTCATTTAAAAAAATTACAATTGTAATCTGAGTATGATATACAAGTAGTTACGTAAATAAAAATTAAAGGACAGGGAAGTCATATAAATATCTGATATACAACTTTCAGTTTTCAGTATTAATGATGAAACATTTCAGAATTTATATCAATGTCTCTCCAATGTAATTTTATAACAACTGTTTGATAAAATTTCTCTACCCAAAACCAAGACAATGCCATTCTTTACTTTTATTTCCTTTTAAGAAGTTATTTTAACTGAAATTAAGACAGATAATGGTACATCTTTCTACAGTTCAAAAAACCCATCTTTTTTTATCTCCTTGACTTGTTTGAAACAAATAAACTATCTAATTCTCCCAAAAGTCCATCTGTCCACCTTCTTAGTGAACAAAGTGCTTGTCTTCAACAAGAAATGATTCTTGAAAACACAATTTCATCACCTCAGCTTCTGTTGACAAGATTGATCTTGTGTTTGCCTGCCTTGTGATCTTTGACATTTCATGTGATTCACATGTACTCCATTAAATGAAACCTACATTACCACCTTTATTCAGACATATGTCACTGCCACATATCTCTGTCTATTGAATTTCTGCTGCTGACCTTCATCATATTTAAATTGTTCCATACATTTTCACCCTGAAGAATGTTCTAGCTTATATGGCTCAAAGCTATTACAAAAAATAAGTCGCATTCCACAACACTAACCTAAAGTCTTCATCAACCCTGTTAAAACGAGCCTGTTCTTTGGGCAGAGCTCCACGACCAAATATTGGTTCCAAGTAGACCCATTTCCTCTGAATTTGGTTTAAATTCTGCAGATACTCATCCAACTCAGCTAGCTTTTTCTCCCAGATGGACACTTTATCTTCAAAACCTTTGTAATAGGGAGAGTCCTTGAGGGACTGTAGAAGACAGCGATGATCTCCAACTTGGTTGACTATGTCCTTCCAGTCTTTAATAAGCCTGTGTGTCTTGCCCTGGCTGTCTTCATAATCTGTTAATGTAAAGACAGCTCCAACTCCCCAGAGTTCAAGCTCACGTAATGCTTCTCTGATCGTGACTTCACCTTGGGCCCGACAATTCAAATCCTATTTGAAAACATAAATAGATTTAACTTGAAACTACAGAGCTTGCAATAAAATTTCCATTCAAAAATATAACATAAATTCTATTTCTATAGTGATAAAAATATAAAAATGCATACAGAACAAAACATACTACAAAAAATACACCACAAAATAAAATACAGTACCTTTATTTTAAATTATTCATACCTTAAGTTCCATTGCTTTTTCTATAATGGCATCTGACACTTTTAGCAGATCTCCAAATAACAAACCCTCAAGTGTAGTGCCTCGGGGAAGACCCAGAAGACGAAAGAGATCCAGCCAATGGTCTGAAGAAAGATGTTCTCCTCTAATATATTTAAGGAGTGGGATTATCATCTATAGGAAAAACGCATATGTGAATCCATCTAGTCTTTATGAAAATTGTACTGTTTGAGCATAGAGCGACATGCTATTCAAACAAAACAAAAATTTACATTCTTAAACTACAGCACGTATTTTTCAATTGCTGCATTTAATATTTAGGAATATAACTCTGAGGAAAATTCTTTGCTAAATGTGTGTCTGTGTAAACTGTAATGACCCTCCTGTTCACTGTAAGGAACTAAAAGGTTCTCAGTAGTGAAATGTTCAAAACAGTATCAGAAGATATTTTGTTAAATCATAACTGATTTTATTACAAGAATTGAACAATGAGTTACAGAATGAAGTATATTACCCAGTAATACCAAAATATTTTTTGGTTTGTACCCTTCTTTGTAGATAGCATCTTACTTTATATTTGTCCACTTCTTTTTGCAACTTTACTGTCATTACAGTATGTTCTTCCATCTTCCTCATTTTGTCATGCCAGTTAAACAAAAATTCTTCAAATAGGTATGTTTTACTCCTACATGAAAATCAAATATAAAAAGGTCACAATAACACAGTACTACAACCTCACATATATGTTGATGAAAAATAAAATAATAAAATCATACCTAAAAGTAATCCAGTCTTCTTTGGCTTTTTCCTGAAAACCTTGATGAAACTCTTCATACAATGCCCAGACTTCTGCACAACTCTTAATATCCTGACGTACAACTTCAGACAATGAGAAGTCAGGCTCTTCCAATTTAAAATGAAGGCATTCTTCACTGAATAAAAAGATCACTGTATTATACATTACATTATTATGCTTTTATGGTTTAAAAGATGTTATCACATGGAAATAATTATATTTAAGAAAAGCCATTAATTTCATTAAAAAACATTGCTGCCAAATGCTATTTCCTTATAGCATCCTTCTTGAATAGAAATAATAAAGGAATATGACAAATAACTCTCCTACACAGCAATCTCCTCCGATATTCACAACTATTTTCCATAAACTTTCATTTCTTTCTCATTTATGAGAAAAGTGCATCACTTTATGCCCCCAAAAACAAAACGTGAAAGAAAATATTTTTAATTGATTGTTTCTTCCTGTTAGTGGAAAGAATATGCTGATTTTATTTACTATCATATTTAAGTGCCAAGCTAAGAATTTAAACAGAAAATTTTGTTCACTCAAGGTTTACAATAAACTGAAAATAGGCACCCAGAGCAAAAATCCTTTTCTTTTGCAGAACAGTCCATCATAGGGAACACTTACTCAAGAAATGGCAGACCTCAGCTCTTGCCCTCTTAAGTTACAAGAGGACTGAAGTATTAACTCCCTCTTCTTGGACAAGTATTCTCAAACCTTCTGTTAGTGAGAATTTCAGAAGTGAGAATCAAGCCAAGCCCTTAGTGTACAGACTCCCTTTACATGAAAGTCTAAGAGATTTCTCCAGTTTTTCATTCCAAGAAATTATAGAAAAACTTCACTATAGAAATTCATGTTATGTAAAATCAATAAAAAGGACATGAAAAACATATAATATGAATAAAATGAAATTTCTTATATTATCTGTTATGATAAAAAATAGTTAACATTTTCTGAGACACTGTTGCTGCAAAAGATCAATACGTTAATTAAAAGGCTATACAGGGAAGTAAACATACATACATGAGCTTTTCTTTCACTGTTTCAAGTTCATCAAATTCTTTCTTTTTTTCCTTTATGATCTGAGCACTTTTCTCAAGCACATCTTGATCATCTGTTTCAATGACATCATCACTTGGCTTTAGCTGATCCCAACGAGCTTTAAACTTTTCCAGGTCTTGAAGATATATATTAATACGTGAAATCACATTCCCCTTCATCATTTCAATCTGTAAAGTAAGACTTAAAATTAAATCCTTTCAATGGTTTGTAACTACAACTACGATCGAAATCAAAGTAGCAACTTAAAACTTGATCAGAACTTGGTAACTACAACTTGATCAAAATCAAACTCAAAAAACTTCTTGTGTAATACCCTAAAAACCAGTTCATCTTTATTCTGTTGTTTTTGTTTTTTTAAAAGGGGCACTTTGGGTTTTTTAAATATGCTGGTATTTAAGACCTGTTCATTTGGCACATGCTACTCATTTAGCCTGCACCTTATGGCACATAGAAAAATTGTTATATCTATGTAGCATACTGATATCTTCAGTAGAACTGTAAATTAGTTCAGCAATTTGCCTATGGACTGGAATTACAGGACTGCACGTAGTTCAATAAAGTTCTATGAAAAGAAAACAAACATCAATACTAAAAATATGACAAAGTAATAAAAATGCTACTTTTTAACTGTTACCCTGTTTTCCTCAGTTAACCACTGCATTCATTAAGCTATCTCTCACCAAGAAATTGTTTGAGACAAAAGTACAATAATGTAACATTCATTTCAGCATCAGTTCAACTGAAGTTTCACCTAGTTACCCTCTAAACAGTTCAAGTATTCTTCCTTTAAAGGACCTCCCTCAACTCAGTATCATTGGTGTTAACATTGAACTAAGAACACTTAGGAATCTATTTAATCTAAGGAAAACATATTTCTCCAGACCTATTCAAAATAATCTCAAATTTTTTAGGTAAAGTATTAAGCTTTCATTGTTACCTGTTCTGTAATCATAAGCTGATGGCTTTCCATCATTAATTCAAATTTATCCCATGTAGCTTTTAGGTTACTGATAGTGTCCAAGCCTGCACCAGCCACAGTTCGCAAAAGCTTGTTTTTATCTTCAGCCTCTTGAAACAGGAGGAAAATCTAAATTCAAACAGATTAAAGATATGTGTATGTAAAAATTCAGCAAATCCTGTTTACCCAAATACATTTGTTTACAAATACATTAGAATCAACTCTGTATGCACAGCTTATATGCTTATATACAGCTGCTTTTTTAACACTGTTTAATATTAAAACACTAGAAAAAATAATATCTGAGGTATTTAAAGAAGTTCTAAATCTTGATCCTGACAAGTGAATGTTTACTATGAAACAGATAAGTGTCTCTTTATATACTGCAGAAATCCACAATCAGAATCAAGAACAGCAGCAGAACTGAATTAAGGAAATATGTATGTATGTGTGCTGGGTCTGGCTGGGATGGACTTAATTTTCTTCATAGCAGCTCATATGGTGCTATGTTTTGGATCTGTGACAAAAACAATACTGACAGCACACTAATGTTTCACCTATTGCTGAACAGTGTTTGCACAGCATCAATGCTTCCCCCCGCCCATCCTCAGTGAATAGATTGGGGGTGTGCATGAAGTTGAAAGGGGACACAGCCAGGTAGATATATTCCATGCCACATAATGACATGCTTAGCAATAAAATGGGGTAGAGTGGGGTTTCAGTAGATTAGACATCTTTTCTTCAGGAACACCCAGGGTATCAGTCAATCCATGTTCTATATTTTCTTTCTCTCTTTCTTCACTTATTGAACTACTTTGATATCAATCCATGAAGTTTCTCGCTTTCACGCTTCCCCTCCTCTTCTCCTGTCCCATCAGGGGTGGGGGAGGCTGTTCAAGCGAGTGAGGAAGTGAGCAAACAGCTGTGCGATACTTAGCTGCCTACTAGGGTTAACCCACAAAAATACAGAATAACAAAAAGTAGGAATAGAGACACTTCAAATAAACAGAAATTTTATTCACATGAAAGAGCACTTTTTTTTTTACCTGATAATGGGGAAAAAATCCGTTTTTTCCCACATACCAAATCAACCAATTTTTTTAAAAAAACAACCCTTTTAAACTCTGTAAGTCAGAAGAAACTGAAATAAACACATACAGTTTTACACATTTACCAAAATGTCCTGTTATGTATGTTTTCCTTTAAAAATTAAGAGGTGAAAACAGGCACTAATGCTAAGGAGAGATATTGTTCAGTAAGTTATAGAGAATTAACTCTCTTCAACATCTAACAATTCTCCAAGAGTTGCTACAAAATGTACTTATACCCAAACTAACACAGTCCTTCCTGAGTCAGCAGCCAAACAGTGAAACTGTTTGATAAATGACATGAAAGATAAAGATAAAACTAGATGTCTGTACATGGGCTTATCAAGTAGGCATCTAAAACTCCATTATCACCAAAGAGGATCGTTGAAACCAAGGTCTCAGTCATTTAATGACAGACGCTTCCATCATTACTTGAGATCCCCTACTCTATCCCATCTGCCTTATATCCACCGTCCCAAAAGAGTGGGTGTTACACGGGTCCTGTGTCATAGCAGCCAGCTCTCGTATGGAGCTCTCAGACATGCCAGGACACCCCCAAAACAGCAGACACCTATGTATAAACAACTACAGTAAGCTCTTAACGGAGCTAAGAAATCAGCTCAGGAGGATCAGCCACAAGGTATCTACTTTAGGGCGAAACGGATTGCTCTAGGCTACAGTTGATTGCATTCACTCGGGACTGGATTCAGTTTCTCACAAACCCTCTCTAGGGTCATTTGAGATGCCCTAGAGCACTTGCCTGGCCTCCAGTTGCAACTGGAAAGGTAGAGGCCTCCCAGAACTTCTCTGTTAGGTCTGCCAGTTTTCTGTGGATGTTGAATATACATCTCTGGGACTCTAGAACTGCATCTGTGAGCAACTGAACCAGACTTCTACTGAGTGTATTAACAGCACACACACTGCAGATGTGCACATACACACCCAAACTCAGATGCATTCATTTACAACTGAATTCTTTTCTGCATAAATAGTGTCTGGTTGGGAGGAGTTAATAGGGCTTTTGTAGAATTCCACAATTCTGTAGAATCAGAGTTCTTCAAAGGCATCAGTAAGGGTATGGATGAAGGAAATTAAAATTATATATTCCAATTCGGATTCCAAAAAGCTTTTAAAACAAACCCTCACCAAAGGCTTTTAACGAAATCTAGTAACCTTGAGATAAGAACAAAAGTCCTTGCAGAAATAATTAATGAGATACAAAATAGAAAACAGAGATAGGAGGAAATTACCAGTTCCTGCAATAGGAAAAGGTCACCCATGGAGTTCTGTAGGTACCATGCTGAACTGCTCAAGGTGTTTATAAAAGAGTTGGAAATGGAGAGTAAGCTGTGAGATGACAAAGTTTACCGATGATACTGTTATTCCAGGCATTAAAACAGTTCACCTATGAAGAACTGCAGAATGAACTTAGAAGAAATAGTGACTGACAATACTGGTGACAAACAAAATTCAAGTAGATAACCATGAAGTGACATCTATGTGAAAAAATAAATTTCACACGTACAAGTTGAGTTCTGAGGTAACAGCTGGAGCTCAGGACTGATAGCTTGGGGTTACGACAGCCAGTTTTACAAAAATGCCGGCTTAACGTGAGCAGTAGAAAGTAAATCAAATGTTAGAAGTCACAAGGATCAAACAGAGAATAAAAGAGATAATACTGATATTTCATCATATAAATCAATGGTTTGTTTGTATCTTAAAAATTGTACAAAATTCCGTTCGTCCCACCGCAAAAGATTATTACAAAACTAGAAAAGACTTACTTAAGAGCAACAAGGATGATCACAGTTCTGAGTGGGCTTATGTATAAGGAAATATTAGGTGAAGTAAAACTCCTCAATTTAGAAAAGAGATGGCTGATACAGGACCCACCTAAGAAGAACAGGGGCTGATTGGTCCATATCTCTTCCAATGTAAGACTTAAATGGTATAAAGTTAACAGATGGTGTGTACGAGGTGAAAAAATAAAAGGAGGGAGTCCTTCATGTAAAATGAAATCAATCTACACTTTACCAGAAGATATTCTGCATGTCAAATGTATTTGCTTTCAAGAGGAAACAAGGTAAGATTGTGGAAGAGAAATCCACCAAGTGTTACTATAGGCTCAGGAACGACATAAAACTCAAAAATGTTCTGGCTGGAGGCTAGAAGTGTGGGAAAGCATCAGATATGCTACTCTGATTTTATATTTTCCCCTAGACACCCACTTTATTCTACTGCTGGATACAAAACACTGCGCTAACCCTATATGGCCACTGCATGTTCTAAACTAGTTATATTAAATATCAGTTTCCATACTAAAAAGGAATTACATTTTTTGATAGCTGTTTTTCTGGATATGATGAAATAGTATCTTACCCCTTCTTTTCGTTCATGTAGGTTTAAATATTTTACATTGTCTTCTGCTATTTCCTCCACAGTCTGGGGCCTAATCACTAATGTTTCCATGGCATCAGTGAGAAATGAAGAAACATCACTTAGGTGAGCTATATAAAGGTGGAAAACAAAGTTATCATGGAGAAAATATTTGAATAAATGTACAAATCACAAATGCACTGTGATACAACACTGTCATAACATATGACAATATACAAAAAGCATTTGCTTAAAAAATTGCAGACCCTAATCTTATATGCTGCTTCAAAAAAACCTGCACATTTGTATTTACATGTAGCTTTTTTAATGTAATTCACTCTATTCTGTGTATGATTTAGACTACAAGTATAAGAGCCCCTTCTGAGAATTAAACATAAATACTCAAGGTATTTATTTATACACTTTCAAAATCTGTATATGTAGGTCTTTTTTGGGTAAATGGAGAAAACCAAGATGTTAAAATTGCTTTGGGCGTTTGGGTATGAAGTTTCTTTTGTTGGTTTTGTTTGGTTTTTTTTAAGAAACTGACTAACTAAAGCCACCTTGCTTTAAATATTGAAAAGATTCACAAACAAAAGCCTGATTAAGGTATAATGATGTATTTTCCTACCAAGGTACATCTTTTTGGTACTGAGAAAGGAGCTGTACAATTCCAGGGAATAATACATCTTCCAGGAAACAATCTTTCAGGCTATGGAAATAATTCACTTCCTGCACAATCCCTGTTCTGCGTTTCCTGTGCTGATCGTTACATTTAAAGCACAAAGCACTGGTACTTCTCATCATCTAAACCTTACTCCATTTTGCCTACCTGCTCCAGATACAGAAATATATACACCCAAAAATAGGGAAATAATTTGCACTCTTTAATACTCTGCATTTTGACAATCTAAGTGACAAGTAACTCTATGGAATAACTCTAAATTATTTAAGACTCTTCCTGAAGTATTTCAATTTGTGAAATAAAAACCAAATAATATTTTTAAATTATATTTCATGATGCCTCCTTCCATTACCCTCAAATGCCTAAGACATTTGCCTCCCTCAAACATTAAAAGAAATTTTCCTCCCTGAAATAATAAAGTATTCTTATTTCAGACAAAAGAAAAAAGAATAATGTTCATATGTATTCTACAACTGGAACAGATGTGGCCAGAATAAGTGAATGGGAAAGATGCATATGGACATCTATTTCTGTATCTTCCTGCAAAGGGCAGTCAGCCAAGCATCTGGTGTTTATATACTGATGAAAGAATGTTGTGACTTGTATACCCCACCTTTTGGATAAGGACATATTGTAGGGTAGGTCCCAATAGCTACAGGAGGTTCAACCTGGAATAGCTGTGTCTGCAGCAGCAAGAGCTACAGTAAAATGAGTACTGCTGCTGAGGAAAGGAAGGGAGCCGGGCTTCTCTTCTAGCATCTTCCAGCACCTGAGCTGAGAGGCTGGAGCTGTGGCTGATGCTTTTTCTTCTCAAGCTAAATAAGGTTTCATCTTCAAGCAGACACCCCTTGGGAGTGCCCTCCTTTTCAAATTAAAACTTCCCTTTTTTAAAATTAGTACAACAACAGTATTACCAATGCAACTGTATAAAAATACCAGCTGTGGAAAGCTGCACAATGTATGCTAATTACTTGAGCCTTCAATTTTTTCAATTATATCATGACGACCTATTAAAAATCATTTATTGACTGGGAAAAATATGGATAGTTGGTTGGACCTGCTCTCACCAAGCTACTGCTGCAGTCCTAAGAACCAAAAGATACTTTGTATTCAAGGAATGAGCTGTTTAAATAGGAAACTAATTACGACATTAAAATGCCAAAGAAGAAAAGCTGTAAACTGAGTTTGTCACTCTGTAGTACAACCCAAGGGTAAAGTGAGTTTCTGGCATGATACAAGTTTCTCTTCGAAAAACTGAATGGCTTGTCTCAAAAGCAGTATTACCAATTGGACATTGTGCAGTCCCTTGTTTTATAAAAACATGCGCTGTGTTTGTGCTGGAATTCCTTGTCAGACTTTTTTTTTTTTTAGCCATGGCAGGTTGATAAATGCAGATGCCTGCACCCTTCCAACCATTATTAAGCATGTCACATTAATTGCACAAAGTCATTTTGCTCTGCTCAGCAAGTCAGACTTCTATATATATCTTGGAAAAATAATGTAGGCATGTGGTCAGAAAACCAGCTGTCGGTCAGGCTCCTCTTTTACAATCAACACAACAGTTCACCCAAACCTGCATAGCTATGTGATGTAAGGCAGTTTCAGCTGCGCTGCGTGCTGCAGAACATATCAAGATGTCCCCACAAAATCTCTGAGTAAATAAAAGTACTGCTCCTAAGCATCTTTCACAACTACAGCAACCGCTCAAGACTTCTTTCTGAAACCAGACACCACATCAGGAACCAGGGCCAGGCTGTGAGTGATACAGCACAGCAGGGAGCAAAAAGGCAGAAAAACTGGGTTGAAAATCCCTGCAGTGCCAGCATCTTCATGGTACAGAACTGGAAAGAATGCAGAATGGCCAAAAAAAAGAGCATTTCCAGTTCATCTGCGGAGGTGACCAAAGGAACTATCACGGAGACCTGCAGCAAAGCACAAATCCCTCACCCCATGGGGAAGAACAGAAATGTCTTCTATTCTGCTCCTTCAAGAAGACTGGAGGAGGTAAATGCAAGGCTGGCAGAGAGATGGTACACTAGACTCGGAGACGAAGGGGTGCACATGAGCTGCTTCCCCTTTCACGCTGTTTCTTTACAGAGGGCACTGTGCCAAGCAAAGCATTCAGGGAAAACAAGGCTCTCCCCTGATGAGCTTATTTCAGCAAAACACAGCGGGAAATCTCCCTCGGCTTGCAGGGAGGAACCAAAACAACCTCACTCGATCAAGCTCAGTCTTCATCCCAGAAATGGGAACCGCTTCAAGACAACATGAGCCTCTACATCACACCTCAATCAAGAGACCAGTTAATTTCTTTGTGCGGAGAAAGGGGAGATCAAATGTGCTTTTCAGAACTCAGAAGCATGCATAGCCCTTCAGGAATGCCCACAGAAAAGTGCAGTCCTTCAGGTTAAGATGAAAAACTAGAGGTAAAGTAGCTCAGATCCTAGAATGAAATATTGAAAACCACTCTCAACAGTATGATCGCTGATCACTCATCACCTTTTCTTTCTCCAGGTGGGGGGGATTTAAGTTAATTGGAGGCATACCTGACAAAAGGCAATGTTGAGTTTAGTCAAGGGATGAAATAAACTTTTCTGAACACTGCTTGCATTTTGCTTCTATATTTTTCAAACTAACGTTTCTGTCTTGTGAATAAAAAAAAGCCGTGAGTTGGTAGAGCTTAAACATTCTCTTTGCTATTCCTACATACCAAACCAGTAACAAAACCTAAGATGGGTTTCAGACACTAAAAATCAACATTGGCAAAAAACCACAGCTGTATACAAATATATATGTGGTGGTGGGAATCATATCTAGTCCATCTCCAGATGACTCTTAGAAGTGAAGTGCCTGTTTCCCTGTTTCCACTTGCATCACTCTTATCTGACTCCACTGAGAGTTTTACCACAGCTCTCAGTACAAAGAGGGGTCACGTTTGCCATAAGGGGCAAAGGGTGGAGTGGCCAGAAGGGGTTGGACAGGCTTTAAGTTTTGGGGGGCACGTTACTAACCACTTTAAATTAGTTAACTCCTCACCATCATGCCAGGAATGAGAGGAGAAAAGGTTAGAAGCAACACCCACTTCAGTTGTGACCTGACTTCTCCTGCATCCAGGGCTTGAGCTCAAAGCAACTCACCCGCCTGCCAAGGCCTGGCTATGCACACTCCACTGCACTGTCTTCCCTTCACCGCCTACTTAAGCTAAGGATTACACTGTATTAAGCCAACTGACTTGCAGTCCCCTATAGATAGCCTTAAGAGCTCAAGTCTCCCTATCTGCATTGAAAATGAGATCTGAGTCAAGAATGTTCCATCCATCTCCAAACTTCTACCAGGGAAAGGGAGGAACAGATGAGAGTACGGACCACCGCAGTCCAGCAGCATCATCATCCACCCACCACAGGGATTTTTTACCTCCCAGTTGCCCAGAGTAAACTCTACCTCAGGACTTCAGTATTTCACTATATTGCTGATGATCTTTTCTCCTTCCTTATCTTTTTATCTGCAAAGGCAGGCATAAAGGCTTCAGCTGCCAGCAAGCTGAAGCTTTTAGCTTGGCTCCCAAAGGCTCATAACACTTCAGTGTACCCCTTCCGTCTAAAGAGGATTAGCTAAGGTAGATTGCTCACAAAAAGATGCTATCATCTAAGAGGTTACACTTACAGAGCCCCACAATCTGATTTTCACTCACATAATTATTAGAAGTCAACACACAAAAAAAGTATTACCAGGCCTTTTGTATTGGGGGTTTCACATGAAATGAAAACAGGACACATTCGGTGTTTTGCGTGCGTTTACGAAGACATCTCCAGAGGAAACTGTTTTCTACAAAGCTCTGAAATGAGACATCAATGTCTACTGAAATTAATACGCAGCAGACTTGGTTCACAATGGCATTTCTCCAGCATCAATAGTAAATGGTGAAAGAGGCTTGGGATTCTATTTTTAATGTCCTTTTCCTCCTGCTGGAAACCGCTGCCTATTCCATATAATTTGTGTATGAGGCAAGTCGTATTTGATCCCCTTCAGCAGTTAAAAAAACCGCTTGTTTCCAAATGTTCAAATGTTAAGATTAGATATTCTGTGTGGCTTCTATTTAGTGACCAGGTTATTAGCTATAATTGTTGATTTTTACTTTTTTACAAAGCATTACTTCAGCCACGCAATTGAAGCACCTCACTGGAGCCTGCTCTGTGGAGGGGATGGCCGCAAAATAGTCAAACCACTTGTTCGCCTCAGATGCAGTCCACACCCAGGCTCCAGAGCTGCAGCAGGGATTAGGGAGGAAGCAGGGAGGGAGTGGTGGCTTTTCCACTAGGAATTCCAACCAGACTTCTCCAAATTCGGAGTCTGCTCAGCTGGACAGATCCAGTTGCTTTCCAGCAGCTGACTATACCAACGTGAAGTAGCTGAAAGCACTCCAGGCAGCAAAAGCATTTCTGTACCCTAATAGCCAAGCACTGCAGAATATGTAACATAATTAAATGAGGCAGGAAAGTACAATTACCCCCTTTGTAACAGAAACCAATGCCCATAGTTAATCTATGGCTAGTCAAGCTACTTCAGAGTAATAAAAAAAAAAGTTGCAAGCACATGCTATAAAGCCTAAAAGTGATTTAGTACTTCCCCAAATATAGCAATTTCTCCCTAGCAGAATCAAAGTGAAATCCATCATGCAGCTTGGTCATTCATGGAACACTGCTATAGAGTGATTTGCTCTGGGGATATTCCTTAACGTATCATTCTTTGCATGTCCACAGCCAATGTGATTTGTCCCATGCCTCCACAAAACAGAAAGAAGGCAGAGCCTTTTTATACGTGTCCTATTCAGAGAAGTCTCCTTCCATTACCTCTGCACCCACTCAGTGCAATACATAAACCCCAGCATCCACATCAGCTGTCTGTTATCATCTGCCTCGTCCTTAAAATTGCATTGGCTTCTTCAGAGGAAAACCTGTGATATGTCTAAGCAATATTACCTCTGAGCAGTGATGCACCACGAGCTGCTCACTACTAACTAGGGACCAGATCTCAGGATTGCAATCGATAGTTCCACGGGAAAAAAATGCATCTGATGCTCTGCAAGGGCCAAAAAAAACAACTCCAAACCAAGTGTCAGCTACTATTTGGAAAGAATGAGTGGTAAAGAAGATGTCCATCATATAAATCCACAGTGTCCCTGTCTTGGATATTTTGAGCAGTCCTGGTCCTTCCTGCTATAAGGATGCAAGAAGATGGCTAAATGACCTGATAAAAGTTATGGAGACAGCTTACATGCCATGACTGTCTGGGGTATATTCCAGGAAGGGCTTTAGAAGCATCATCTAAGCCTGATATGCCAAAGTTGAAACGGGTGAGGGATGTGAAGGACAGTAAGAGCATCTGTAGGTACATCAGCAGCAAAAGGACTAAGGAAATTGTGGTATTGCTGCTTAATGGGGCAGAGCACCTAGTGGCACAAGACACAGAAAAGACTAGATCGGTGCCCTTGCTACTGGCAAGGTGTGGTCTTGGGGCTCCCAGATCCCTATGGGTAGTAGCAAAGCTTGACAGAAAAGGTGCTGCTCACACAAGAGGAGGACGAAGTTATGGACTAAGCCCATGGGATCAGATGGGAAGCGACCAAGCACACTGAGAGCTGGCCATTGTCACTGTGAGGCCACAGTCTGTCATCTCTGAACGATCATGGTGTTCATGGGAAGTCTCTAAGGGCTGGAGGCAAGGAGGATCTGGAGTATGATCAAGGAGGACATGTCTTGATCAGCTTCACCTGAAACTCTGGGAGGTTCTTTCCAGACTCAGTAAGAGCAAGAAGGTGACTGGGTACAGCCAGCATGGATTTACCAGAAGCAAACTATGCTTGACCAGCCTGAGCACTTCTGTGATGAGAAGACAGGCTCTGTAGGCAAGAGGAGAGCAGCTGATGTTGCTTACTCGGACTTTAGCCTGTGACACGCTTCCCTATAGCATCCTTATAATCAAGCAGGAGATAAG
The DNA here is from genome assembly GCF_017639655.2 of Falco naumanni. NCBI lineage: Eukaryota > Metazoa > Chordata > Aves > Falconiformes > Falconidae > Falco > Falco naumanni. The sequence goes on along the minus strand of NC_054057.1, from coordinate 55,682,035 downwards.
GACTGGACATGTGGGCTCGGCAGCACAACAAGGGAAAACCAGTGAAAGAGTGCACCTCCCAGAGCCGTTTTCTTAGTATTACTCTATCTGAGGTAACAGGAAAGCTCTTAGCAAATAAACTTTGTCCTGAATTTGAAATTTTAATACATCAAAGTTGGCAGGTTTTGCTGCTGTGAGGGAGCCTCCAGATGCAGAAGTCTGCGTTCATCCCAGTTATTATTTTTAGATGCATACTGATGTCTATCTGAGCACAGCAATGTACCCTGCTTTCAGACCACACTGAAGTAGGAGAGTACTTCACTCAGTCTTAGTATTTCAATTATACATCTGCCCACCACATTCTCTGTGAGTACCAGGACTCTCTGAGCTGATTTTTAATGATTTAGTTTAAGTCCACTGTTCTTACCAGCTATTACCTTGTAACAGACACATTAGGTCTTCCAAAATTTTGCTAAAAACATGTATCCATGTCTTCTTAAAGATCTTAAACACACATTTCCTGGCCCAAAACAAACCCTTGGCTTCAGTGTCTTGCCTTTGAGAATGTATGTCGATGGTTTTAACAGCTTATTCTAACATTTAAGAAGTTCTCATGCTTCTAGATTATACTTTTTTAATTAAAAAGAAAAAGTATACTCTCTGCCAGGGTAGAATGACTTCTATGTAATTATTTATTATTTTAATTATTAAGGGATAATGTAAGAAAGATTCAGACCCATTTTCCTTTTTTCTTTCTACTTAGTCCCCTACAACCATGCTTGCAGCTCCATATAGTTAACGTCTACAAAAACTCAATATCCCAAAGAGTAAAATTTTATATGCTTTGCCCAACTTTGAAATTATTTTATCAACCTGCTTTCAATATTGACTAGCCAAAACACAAATTTTACTTTTGCTTTTAAAATCCCTAAAAAAGGCACGCTTGCAATGTATAGGCCTGGTCGTAGGCAGGGGAGGGAAAGAAATGACCCAAGAGGCAACGGAAGAATTTGTTGGGGCAGACGAGCCGGGCTTCGCGCAGGGCTGTGCAGGACCAGGGGGCTTCTTGCCCACGCTCAGGGCCCTGCTGCGTTCTGACCCTCCCAGCACCGCCAGCCAGTTCTGCCCTGGGTGCCCCCCAGGGTCTGGGCTTTGGGTAACACGGGGCTTTCAGTGACCTAAATTTATGCCGTGGTGGCCTCTGCCGCGGGCTGTGACAGTGAGGCCCTCCCTGCACCTCACTGCGAGCTGGCCTCCAGCTCCCACCCGGCCTGGCCTCCCCTCGCCTGCCAAGGGGCCCGGGGCGGCCAGGCCAGGCACTGCCTGTCCCCGTGTGCCTCGGCCGGCAGCAGCAGCACCCAGCCACCGGCCGTCCCCCTTCCTGCACTCCCTCCCTGGCCCCCTGCCCAGATTAAACTTGATAAACCCTGGGCGGGCTGCCATGGGGCGTGCTGGCCAGGCCCAGCCTCGCGGGTGGGCCTCAGTGGTGGCAGGGCTTGGCGGTGGCGGGGGTTCGGTGGGGACCTCTCTGAGGGGCTTGGAGGAGGTGGTGGCAGCCGCTCTCCTCGCCGGCTGCCGCCATGGCCCGGTGCTGTGCTATGGCGGCTGTGCCCCGTGCTTGCTTGGGCGGCGGAGCGCTGGGCGGCCTGTGGCTGGGCAAGTGGGTGCGGGGGCACGTGTGCACATGCAAATGCATGTATGCACGCGCATGTGCATACATGTATGCTGGCGCACCTGTTGTGCGTCAGGTGTTTCAAAGAACGTCTTCAGAATTTCTTAGTGATTGAGTATTCTTTATTGTCGGCGCCGGGCGTACGGGGGATCCTTCCACCAATCGTACACACCCAGAGGGGCAGACCATCTTATATTTATATAATGAAACAATGAATATTCCATTAACGCCTATACATATTCATTACCTGAACCCGCCTACCCTCGCTTCGTATGCTAATTAGCTTATCAGTCTTTCACGCTTGCGCAGATTCTTCCAAAAATTGTGGGCCAGGGTCTTTAGAATGTGGGCAGTGGTCTATGGGAGGAAGGCTGTAGGTCTTCCTCATGGTGTACTTTTCACCTTTTGCTCATTATGTGATGGTCTTGCACATTTGCAGTGTTCTTATCAGTCTGAGGTAATTTATGCCCTTGCTGGCCATCTGCTTTTCTTGCTTAATTATTTCTTTTACCCTTATCTGTCCTCTCCTGCTGAAGTGTTCCGCTAAAGTTTTAACACAGGAGGTCAGCAGATAGGCGGATGTCTAACAAAGGATAACAGAACAGACACCACAGGTAGATGAGTAACATGTGGCGGTACATGATATCTACAATTGTTACAGTGGCTAACAAACATAATGTTTATTCTTTAATTCTATTCTAAAGTTCATTCACACTACATCACTTTGAAGCATATGCTTTGCTGTGTTTCAAAAGTGATGAGTTGGCAGACTTGTAGAAATCTTTCCCAGGGTTTTTACAATACCCCTTGTAGTTTTACTCAGGGACATCCAGCTGTCCCATTATCTCCTTGGTAGGGCAGCTTGCTTTGCAGATAAGGAGGACAGCTCTCCTTGCAGAGATTTGCAACTTCCTTGTCAGAACAGTCTATATGATCTTTCAGACATTTTAACTCCTTTGTCGCTATACAATTACAAGCTTATTTATGCATTAAAATGAATATTGTTTATGAATACAAACTTGACCATATTATTTACAGCTTATTCACATCATTCCCCCCTTTTCTTGATACAAGCAAATTCTTTTGCTATTTTATTTTTTAAAAGTACAATAGAATACGCATTTGAACAGAACACACATAAGTATTATTAAAACAGTCAACAAAACTATGGCAACTAACACCTGTTTTAACCATTGTACATTAGGTAACCAGGAAGTTAGAGTTGTCCAAACATTTCCAAAATCTTAAGACACATCATCCTCACTTACTTCATGTAATACCTTGGTTTGTTTCCGTATTTCCTCTAAGTCGGTGGAAACTCTTCCACTTTGGTCCACGTATACGCAACAATTAGTATTTATAACTGTACATACTCCCCCTCGATCAGCTAACAGCAAATCCAAAGTTATTCTATTTTGTAACACCACTTGTGAGAGGCTAGATATTTCCTCTTGTTGGGCTTTCAATGCATCAATTGTTATTGTTCTGTTTTCTAATTTCTCTACTCACTCTTAACCAAGGGACAAACCATCGAGCAAAACTATGGAATGCAGTAGGCCTCTCTATTATAGGATTTGTGTTTAAGTATCCTTGTGAGAACGAATCATGTACTGTCATATTAGGCACTACTGCTCCCAAGGTGCAGGTTCCCTTCCAATTTTTATGTAAAACCTTTCGAGCTGTATCATTGCACAGCCAGTACCATCCTTTCCCTTCGGGCACTGGCCAAGCAGTAGAGCTAACAGACAGTGAAGTACCGATGTCTAAAGCGTTATTACAAAAGGACTGAGTTCCTACATACATTACGGGATTACAATCCACAATTCCCATTCTTTTAGGTGGATTACATTTCTGAACACACATATAGTATGACTCTTGCACCTTAGGACTGTTTATCTCTAATTTTAAAATTTTATCATTTTCAATACTCCAAGAGGTATTTTCCTACACTCTTTCCTAAGATTTATTCCTAGGTAATGGAAATCCAATCAATGATATACCCTTTCCTCCATATTCAGGCATATGTGTACATATCCAACAATCAGTTTTATTCAGAGCCTGAGATATGCCTTGTACCAGGGATAAATGTACATTCTTATTCCACAGAGTTAAGTACAAATTTGGCAAACATCCGACTATAATTATGACCTGAAGAATCGTAGTCCTGTGGGTCCTGCCGGAGTGACAGCCCATGATTTCTCAGGAGTTTTCTTTATTCTTGAATAGTGGATACAAGCGGCTCGTTCTTTTCTGTTCATCTTCATCACTTCCTGAAGAGAAATACTGGATTCACGAGTGAAGAAGTCTGTTTTCACGTTACATGAAACTTTGCCGGACTGTTATTCTGCTATTCAATTTCTAGTTCATGTTTGTACTTTGCATCAAACACACAGTTTTCAAAATAACTCCAAAGAGTTGGGTAATACATATAATAATAACCTACAAAACCAAAACCTAAAAATAACACTTTTTCTTAACACATTCCCTTTTTTTTTTTTACATGCGTCACTATCATGGCTAGACTATAGGGATTTCGCATGCGCGGTCTTTCCAGATTTTTCCAACACACTCTGTGGGGCTTTAAAATCGCGCATGCGCATGCTCAAAGGTATACACGGACCATTCGCGTGACAAACAATGGCTACTGCGCGCCCAGATGAAATCCCAAACCCATTTCCTGAGCTTACCACTCCAGTAAGTCTATTAATGGTAACATTTATGGCACTATGGCCAAATGACAGGTCCCTGTTTTCAATGTAAGGTTTTCTCACCACCAGACCACCACGTCACCTGCCAGGGAAGAAGGGTCTAGAGTGGACATTTCCCCTCCCGAACATTCTGTAAGGTGAGTGTTCTCAAAACGTTTAACCTATATGGTTCATTAGAAAGAAGATCAAAAACTTTTTCTTCCTGTTGCTGTTTAGGCAGAGGGTGCGTTTTTCTGTCATCTCACGTCAAGAACTTATGGCGGAGGTGGAAAAGTATAAAAGGCGTTACCATATCGTCGTCTTTGCATTCCTGGCGCTTGTTTTTGTTGCTATTTTATTTTTTTTCTTACTCAGCCTACATTGTTATCTGAATTGTTAAGAGTCAATTGTTTCCAAATTCTTGTTGGCTATTAAAATGTTATTTTGTGTGTACATTTTGTCATACTACTCGCATTTGTTTAACGCCATCGGGTGAAACCATAATAGCAAATTGCATGTTAGTTATAACGTGTTGAATTAATATTATAAAACATGGAACAGCACATGGCAAAAACAATAAGGTGGCTAATCCACATAACAAATAAAATAGGATTCGTTTTACCCAGGGGCTCCCGAGAAGCTAGGAAAACAAGTCAATATTCGTCTTTCCAAGTTCGGACGGGAACATGGGCTAACTTCCCTGTCTCTGATGTGATTTGTTTAACTACCTCACCATTGTCATCAATTTTCAAACAACAATTGGAAACATTTACTTTACCACAAACACCTCCTTCTTCAGCTAGCAGGTAATCGAGTACCATCCTGTGTTGATAAATTGCATTTCACATCAAAAGCTTTAGCTGTTTGATTAGTAATAATTTCCAAGACAGCCCGTAGACGAATGATACGATTCAGATTGTAGATAGGTTCTCGAGCACCGTTAATGAGTTCATTAGGATTCCAAGTTGCAGGTCCATAATACTGTATGATACATTGGGGTGTCCATTCATTTAATAAATATCGGTACCCCCAAATTCTTGGGAGTCTGGAAAAATCAACTTGCTACTGTTGCCCTGGCTAATTTTCAAACACATTTCACATTGCTGAGTCACCTGTTTTATTACAGTATACAAGTTCTGCCCTATCAATTTCTGATTTAGACTTTTATATAAATTATCAGCTCCCCAATGCATCTTATTATGTTCTATTACGGCTGTGGTCCATATTAAATTGGATGGTACCACTATACGACCATCCCTCAAATAAGTCCACTTATTTATTTTATCATTCATGTCCTGAATGACCTTTAAGTTTTCTTTAGAATAATTTGGCTCCTGATCTGTACTTACAGTTTGGATTTTTACTGTCTGGTATTAAGGATAATTCATGGTCGGCCAGGCGGTTTCCAATTTCCAAATCAGTGCCTCAATGGGCCATCTTATGTTCTTTCTTCCTGGACGACCCTCTTATAACAGAGGGGGCCATTCCTCACATCAAGGTCTGGCATGGCACATGTCCCCACCGCTCAACGCCTACTGGGTTGCAGCCAGCAGCAGAGCTCAAGATCCTTCTTGGTGGCAAACACCGAGGCCAACCCAGTCTTGCCCTTGACTGTGGTAGGAGGCACCTGACCAACCTTATTCCTTGTACTTCGTTGTCAATGCAGTTTCATCTGCACATCCCATAACAAGTCACAGTCATGGTAAAACACAGATTTACATTAGTAGAACTACTACAGAGTGTATTTTATTTTAGTTTTTTTATGCAATATTCCCCACAGCCTTGCTGACCAAGGGATATTGTTTTACCTGAACTAGGCAGGCCTCCCGTTTATCATTTTTACTATAACAGGGAAAGCATTTTCCCCCTTTACCTGGGATTTACTTCCAGATATACCAGTTAAAGATTTCTTTTACTTCAGAGAGGTCTTCTCTTCCACTTAAAGGTTTCAGGATATTTTCCTGGTGGCCAGCAGCTCCCACAACTGTAAAAAATTCTTTTCACTGAAGTTTAACACCAAATAAATTAGTTTTGTATTCACCAACTTTTCTACATTACAATTACCTAGTAACAAACAACTCGAACCTTTATCCAGTCCTATTCACAACCAACTTTCAAACATCTAAATTTCCCATCAGAGATTCACCTTTACTCTCCTCAGACCCACTGCCTGCCCTAGAGGGGCCGTTACCGGTCCTGTTGTGCTGCAAACGCTGCAGCAATCGGGGTGACATTGTCAGGTCCTTCTGCTCAATCGTCGGCAACAGCAACCCCCTCCTCCCCACCATCAGGAGGGTTCGGGGCAGGAGATGCTCTTCCTGCTCTGCAGGTTACACAAGCCTGCCTCTGCAGCAGCACTTCTGTTTTAACTCTTTCTTACCCTGAATGCAAATCTGCTACTTGTTGCTTTAAGTCTGTGTTATTACATATCAGCCTTCGCAGGCAAACAGCAAACACCCTGCCATGTGTCCAGCAGGACTCAGCCGCACCTTCGAGGGGGTACGGGGTTTGTACAAACTCACCCCAATACTTTAACACTTTCACAGGGTCTTTGACTCTCCACCCCCCTCCGGCTTCAGATCTTACATACATTATCACAAGTTTTTATCTTACAACATGTTTCATTCTGGTTGCTGCACAGAAAGAACCACAGCCTCAGCGCTCTCTTTTTTTTTTTTTTTTTTTTTTTTTTTTTTTACACAAATATTTCAACAAGAACATCCTTAAAGCTATTAAACAGGTACACCAAAAACCTAAAATTTTAACCAGAGGACTAACGGTGCCCCAAAGAGAATGTGGGTCAAGGCCTTGCTCATTAGCCTCTCCATTTTGTACCTCCGTAACACTAAAACCTTTAAGACCGCCATATAAGTATTACTCTGACAACTGTGTTTGCCTGTTAATCTTAGAAAATTTCAGTATTTCTTTACAATCCATTAAGCACAGGCATAATTACACACATTTATTTTAGGATACTTCTGTGCCTCCCACAATTTAAGCCTATAAGAAGACGCTGTTTAAGCATCATATTAACTCAGGTTAACCAGCAGCAGCTTCAGTATTCAAATGGAAAGCCACAGACGTGTTCACAGTCATCAAAAAAATATCCCTGCAAATAAATCTACAAATCAGTTACTGAACTTGGCTTTGTATTGTGGAGCTGAATTGGAGCAATGCCACTGTCAACTGAAATTAAGCAAAGTGCTCCATCCCCCCACAGGCAGAGTAGGGCTAGTTTTGCATACAACATGGACATCCTGTCCACAGCACAGGTGTTTAATCTTACAAATCTCCTTCTGCTGCATCACCCTACCTGCACGACACTGACGCAGCCTCAGATCCTCATGTAAATACACTATAGTAATGCAACTTACATAAAGCAAGACACTGAGTACAGTTTTTTTTTTTGTTTTTTTTTTTTCTATCCTTTTCTAGAGCCATAATCAAAGATCAGGTGGTGTTAATCCCACACTCCTCCTGTCACACAAACATATCAGCACACATTACTTCATCTCATTTTCCTTCTCTCCGTACTGCAGCTATCAATGTTTTCTTATTCACATTTCCACCAGCAGACCCTCCAATATCCCTCCAGTGACTCAAAACACATCCTAACGGGCTTTTCTTTAAAATCCCACCACTCTGTTTTCCTCCCATTTTTCCAGCTTACACTCACAGAACACACTTATCACTTACAGAATTACTACTTACAAAACGCAACACACAGGTATCTTTCTACAGCAACACCAAGAGCTCACTATTATTATAAAAAATATAGCCGAAATCACAGTAACAATTATCAAAGTCAAATTCCACATTCCATAAATCCGGTAACCAAAATAAGCAACACTGCAGCAAATAAGCTTTATAAGCAAACTTGCCAGATTCCAGATGGCAATTAAATGTTGATAAAACCCAAACAGAACCAGAAGTATACTTAGGGTGTCAGCCACAGAAGTATACCTGAGTTTTCCAGACCAGACATATACTTGAGAAACTAGTTCCCAAGCACACCCAGATGTATACCCGAGAAACTAGTTCCCAAGCATACCCAGACGTATACCTGAGAAACTAGTTCCCAAGCATACCCAGACGTATACCTGAGAAACTAGTTCCCAAGCATACCCAGACGTATACCTGAGAAACTAGTTCCCAAGCATACCCAGATGTATACCTGAGAAACTAGTTCCCAAGCATACCCAGATGTTACCCTGCGGAAATCAATTTTCTCGTCTTACGGGTAACCCCAGATTACCGGTAATATCAGAATACAGCAATAAAGAATACTATCACTTACAGGAGATGGGATTCTTGTCTGCCTCCGCAGTGATCCGATGAGTTGAGGAGTCCCTCCGGGAAAATCCCGGGGGTACCCAAGGGAGTCCACTTCCCAGCGGGTCCTACGGTCAGGCAGAGAGCCGTCCCATCTGGGGTGCCAGATTGTTTCAAAGAACGTCTTCAGAATTTCTTAGTGATTGAGTATTCTTTATTGTCGGCGCCGGGCGTACGGGGGATCCTTCCACCAATCGTACACACCCAGAGGGGCAGACCATCTTATATTTATATAATGAAACAATGAATATTCCATTAACGCCTATACATATTCATTACCTGAACCCGCCTACCCTCGCTTCGTATGCTAATTAGCTTATCAGTCTTTCACGCTTGCGCAGATTCTTCCAAAAATTGTGGGCCAGGGTCTTTAGAATGTGGGCAGTGGTCTATGGGAGGAAGGCTGTAGGTCTTCCTCATGGTGTACTTTTCACCTTTTGCTCATTATGTGATGGTCTTGCACATTTGCAGTGTTCTTATCAGTCTGAGGTAATTTATGCCCTTGCTGGCCATCTGCTTTTCTTGCTTAATTATTTCTTTTACCCTTATCTGTCCTCTCCTGCTGAAGTGTTCCGCTAAAGTTTTAACACAGGAGGTCAGCAGATAGGCGGATGTCTAACAAAGGATAACAGAACAGACACCACAGGTAGATGAGTAACATGTGGCGGTACATGATATCTACAATTGTTACAGTGGCTAACAAACATAATGTTTATTCTTTAATTCTATTCTAAAGTTCATTCACACTACATCACTTTGAAGCATATGCTTTGCTGTGTTTCAAAAGTGATGAGTTGGCAGACTTGTAGAAATCTTTCCCAGGGTTTTTACAATACCCCTTGTAGTTTTACTCAGGGACATCCAGCTGTCCCATTATCTCCTTGGTAGGGCAGCTTGCTTTGCAGATAAGGAGGACAGCTCTCCTTGCAGAGATTTGCAACTTCCTTGTCAGAACAGTCTATATGATCTTTCAGACATTTTAACTCCTTTGTCGCTATACAATTACAAGCTTATTTATGCATTAAAATGAATATTGTTTATGAATACAAACTTGACCATATTATTTACAGCTTATTCACATCACAGGGTGCATGCATGTATGTGCATACCACATGTATGTGCATACTGCATGCATGTGCATACTACATGCATGTGCATGCCTGGGTATATGCATGTGTGCGGACACCTATGCCCGTGTACATCCCCTGGCCGTATGCCTGGGTATGTGCACATGTGTGTGCGTACGTGCGCGCATCCGTACACTCGTGTATGTGCGCGCAGGCGCGCGCTCCCGGCGGCCCCGCGCGCCCCCCGAACGGCCGCGCGCCTCCACGCCCCCAGCCCCAGCCCCAGCCCCAGCCCGTGCAGGAGCCCCAGCCCCACCCCCCGGCAGCCTCCGCATGCTCAAACGCGGGCTCCGCCCCGTCCGCGCGTCACTACCCCGCGCACTGGGTTGCCCGCCGCTCCTTAGGGAGGGAAGCCCCGCCCCCATCCCATCACCCTAGTTGCCCTCTTCCAACATGGCGGCTCCCACCTCACGCGTGCAGGCACGCAGGCGCCGCCTCGGCCCCCTTCCGCCGGGCGACGCGAGTGGAAAAGACAGGAAGGAACCGGTCCGGGAACTCTATGGTTTTCGCGCGGTGGGTAGCGTGTCGCAGCCGCCTCGTCCGCCCGCCCCCGCCCGCGGTGCACGCCGCGACACAGTGGGTCCTCCTTCCTGCCCCCCCCCCACCCCCGCCCGCTGCGAGTCCTCCGAGCTTGCGCCGCGCCGATATCCGCGTTGCTCCCAAGATGGTGGCGCGGGGCTCGGGCTGAGAGCGTGTGAGTCCGCGAGAGGAGGCGCACCCGCGGGCCCGGCCTGCCCTCCGCCCCTGCGCGCCGCCCGCCTCGCCAGGCCTCTTGCCTCTCCCTTCCCCGCCCCTCCAGGCCGCGGCCCCGTCTCCTCCGCCCCGGGGCCCCGACGGCTCCGCTGGCGGCGGCAGCAGCAGCAGCAGCGGCGGCGCCTCCTCGCCTGCGGCGCGGCCCCGAGCGCAGCGCGGCCCCCGCATGAGCCCGGGCGGCGGCGGGAGTGACTGGGAGCAGCAGGCCGTGGCGCCCAGGTCGGTAGGCGCTGCGCAGCGCCCGGCCCGAGGGAGGGCCGGGCGGGGGGATGGCGCCCGTCTCACGCCGGCCCTGAAGGGGAGGGAGCCGGGAGGTGGCCCTGCCCGCTTTCCTCCGCCGGGTGATCCCCCGGCTGGGGTGGGGAAGGCGGGCGGGAGGCTCCGGCGGCAGGGGTGCGTGGCCTCGGCGGCCCTCCCTCTCCTCCCCGTGAGGCACATGGCTGCGGGGCCGCCCCGCGCCTCCCCGAAGCGGGAAGGCCGGGTGGCTCCGGGCTCTGCCCGCCCCTCGGGGGGACCGGGCTCGCTGGGCGACCTTGGGTGAACCCAGCCCGCCCCGGCCTCAGTTTCCCGTCTCGCCCGAGGGCGCAGCGGTGGTGCCCGCTCCGCGGGGCTGCTGCGGGCACGGGGCACCGCGGTGCCTTCGGCATGGCCGGCTGTGGCAGTCGGGGAGGTACGGGTATGTGAAGTACTGCGAGGGTGTGTAACTAGTGCGCAAGGCCTGCTTAACAAAGTATGTTCACTTGTTCGTGTTTCTGAAGAGTTGGATCTGCTAACTCGTGAACTGGCAGCTTTGCTGGTAAATGTGACCTGGCGCTCCTGACTGCGCGGCTTCCTGGGTTTCAGTTTTAACCTGTACCTGCAGTGTTTCTGTGAAAGGAACTCTATGGGTTGTTGTGGTTCAGTCGATTTGTAAGTCGGATGTCTAATATGACGTGATGTGGTCATTCAGAAGTTACTACTGCTTAGGAAACAAAACATATTCCACAGCTCTCCTCTAAGTGGCAAGAACCTGTAGTCTATAGACTTGTAGTTACACTTTTTTTTTTCTTCTTTCTTTCTTCAGCTAATGGAAATAGTTGTTTGTTTCCTTCTGCGTAACTGGTGTTCTAATTCTGGGACAAAGCCTGTGACTTACACATCACTTCAGGGATGGTCCCTCTGTGTCTGTATGGAAACTTCCCTGCCTCAGTGCAAACCTGAGGCTCTGTGAGAATCAGCTTGTCAAATTACTTTTACCATGCCTCTCTACTGAAAAGTTCCTCAGTGAGGAATTGTACCTGATTTTAGCTTTGATTTCCAATGAAGTAAGACCTAAGCGATTGTATTGTCAGTTTATAATTTTTTTTTGACTGGTTTGAAAGGGAGAGGTCTAAAAGACAAGATCAAGTTCCTAATTCATGCAGATAGCATCCAGTTAGAGATTCCCTGCTAAGGGAGAAGCTACACTCTTTAAGTTTAACTGCATTGTTAGACATTTATGACTGGGTGGGAGAATAATGGATGTGGTGAGAGGTTCCTCTTGATAAGAATGAAAACTGCTGGAAAATGGACTTTATGGTTCTCACAAACTGCTTGGTTTGGATGGTGGCACAATACCCTGTGCCCTTTCATCTTGGAAACAGTTGAAGGTGCTTTTTTTCCAAAAGCTGAAAATAACTGTGAAATTCAGAGTTTAACTAGTGCATTGAATTGAAAATATGAAATGTGCATTACCAGATTGCTATGTATATTTGACAGTTTTCCTCACATACTTTTGTCTTCTAAAACAGATGCAGTTTGCAGTGGTTATGACTTGTCTTCGTAACAATAATGTTCTGTCAATTCAATACAGGCAAACCTTGGAAGAAAAGCTAGACCACTGCTTAGGTTTACAGGGCTAAAAAGTGCCTTTAACTGAAATTATTTCTGCACAATATTACAGCTACTTCATGTCTCTTTTATGAATGCCTTCCATTCCACTCTAAGTGTTTGCTGTTTAATGTAGCATCTTTCATACTGGAATTAACAAGTTATTTTTCTGTTTACTGGAGTTGTTTGCTATTTCTCTCACTGGAGTATCCTGCGTATCTCCCAAGAATTTAGAAATAAAAGCACCAAGCTACTAGATGGCACAATAAATGCTTTGATTTGTTTGCGGTTTTTTAGGGGTATGGCTGTGTGACAAAAAAAAAAAACCAAAACCAAACGAAACCAAACAAAAAAACCCAACAACAAATGAAAAAATGTCCTGAAGGAAAGGCAGGTTTGAAAAACCAGAGGTGGTTAACTTTTTCACAGCAGCATGTTTCAAAGCCTAGATCTCTCAGTCCAGGTCCTCTTCAGGACTCTTAACATTATGTGGGTTTGATCCCCTTTTTAACAGGAAATAAAAGTTTTAGTCTTTTTTTTAATTACTGCCGCTGCTTAAAGACATATGCAAATGGTATGTCTTTTGTGAATCGAATTTAAAACTGTGTGTATATGTTAAGTACATCTAGGGATGTTCTCAGCTTGTTAAAAGTCCCTGTTAGAGCAACTTGAGATTGTGTTCTAATCCACTTGAGAAAATAAACCAGGTTTGGGGTTTTTTTTATTTAACTTCACTTTTTGTAGGAGAAAACTTGCTTTGGAAATATGAAATATGTACCTCAGTATAAAATCATACTTACTTCATTATCAATATGTGCTTTAATCTGTTCTTCACTAGCTCTTTATGAATTCAGAGGTTCTGCTTAACCAAACCCATAACTGGGGCGGGGGGAGAGGAATATCTTTGAGTCAAGTTTTAGTAGTCATAAACATGTTTAATTGTGAACATGTTTAAGCATATAATATTTTTTATAAACAATAATTAGTGTAGTATATGATATGACAGCTATCATGCAATGAATTTAGTGTTTACTTTTTTGTAAATTTGCATAATCTTAGTTTTTGCTATGCAGGAATGTTATGTTAATTATTATTTCCCCTCTCCCCAGCTACTTTTGGTTTCAGTTTACTAACTGAATGTCCAGAGAGAACTCATCTTTGTTTTTTAAATGCAGGAAATGTCTTTCTCCCTCCCCACACCAGTGTATTTGTACACTGGAAGATAAAAGCCACTAACTCTTAAAAATAGAATGTGCAATTGAAGGACAAGGAGAGAAAATTCCTAAAGTATGTAGGCATATATCTCATTTCCAGTATCAATCTTTGTTTCTGGTACTGTGGGCCAGGTTTTTGCTTCACTTTAGTAAATGAATTGATATTGATTTTTAAACAAAGAAAGTATGTTTTACACATTTTCCTGAAGTAACCAGTATACTTAAGGTAGCTATGAGTTTTATTGAAAAGAGGTTTTGAAAGGGTTTCTGTCATTAATCAAATCCTGATTTGTACATGGAAGGAGAGGGGTAATACACTTGCTATCAGTTTGTAACATTTAGAATAGAATATTAACTTTTTTTAGAAAATAAACTCCTCCCCACCCCTGGAGAGTGTTGTAAGCTTTGCAAAATAGTTGGTTCCCAGAGACACAGCAATAAGCAAATTGCATGATTGAAGTGACTTTTGTCACCTTAAATACTTTGACCTTAACATTTACTGCATTAACTTCCTGTATTTATAAGCAGTGCCTGTCAGCCTCGGAAGGCTGTATTGCTCATGAATAAAAGTTTGGAAAAAAGCTGGCTCATATGAGTAGTACTGTGTGTAATGTAGCTGGTTCATTAGCAGAAAGCAAATACAGTGTAAAGGTAATAATTTGTAATGAAGCAACACTTCAGTAGCTATACCAGCTGGTGACGTGTTTCTTCAGGAAAATAACCTCATAGGAGAAATATAAAATAGATAAAATCAAATAAAGTTGAGATCCAGAAACGTGTGAGCAAACAGCGCTTTAAATTGCTGTTTTTAAATAGCTCCACCTTCTTGTGGCTAGGACTGGCATAATTTATTGACAGAAAAACTTTTGGGTTGCAAGCTTACATTATAAATTAAATATTATAGTGTTCTGTCTCACAGAACTCTCATATTCTCTCTTACAAACAAATCTCTTAAAGGAAGCATTAACTACTTATAATAGGTTGAGCTTTCTTTCCTGTATTATGCAAACTGAGGAATGGAGGAGGGGGATGGAAGTCAGTCTTTACAGATCCTTTTTCCATTACCATCCTGCATGGTTCTTTACCCATGTTGTACAGAGTGGTGAAGAATTAGGAGAAGCTGCAGTTGTTCAGCTGAGTGGAACTAAATGGGTGGCTTCCCTCTGGACCCTCACTTCACTGTCTTCGGTAAGAGGGGTGACCTTTTGAAGCAACTTGCTTTTCCTTAGAACAGGGGTATGTGTGTTTTAAGAGAAGCTTCTAGTTAGCAAAGCAGAGGATTGGACTTTTCTGGAATTTTTTTTTTTATTATTCTGCTGGCTTGGAAAGAAGGATATTCACAGTATGTGGCTGATCATAACTTTGGATCAAAAAGCATTATTATTTGCATCCATCCAAATAGCTTTAAAAACATGCTCTGTCTTCATATACTTTACCTTTGGAAATCATGCTTATGTCATACGTCAACAGTGGAACTGTCCCAGAGGTGCATTACAGTGGTGATGGTTTAGCCCAAACTCAAACTGATCTACCAGCTGGCTGCTTGATATGGACGGTACTACTTTTTGTTTTTTTCATAGAATCATGGAGTAGCATGGGTTGGAAGGGACCATTGAAGGTCATCTATTCCAACCCCCCTGCAGTGAGCAGGAGCATCTTCAACTAGATCAGGTTGATCCAGAGCCTTGTCCAACTTGACCTTGAATGTTTCCAGGCCTGGGGCATCTACCGCTTCTCTGGACAGCCTGTTACAGTGTTTTGCCACCCTCATTGTAAGAAATTTCTTTGTTATATCTAGTCTAAATCTACCCTTTTTTAGTTTAAAACCATTACCCCTTGTCCTGTTGCAACAGGCCCTGCTATAAAGTTTATCCCCATCTTTCTCTGTTCCCCCTTTAAATACTGAAAAGCTGCAATCAGGTCTCCCCAGAGCCTTCTCCAGACTGAATAACCCCAACTGTCTCAGCCTTTCCTTGCAGGAGAGGTGCTCCATCCCTCTCATAGGGGCAAGATGTGTCAGTAGAAATTTCTCATTACCTGTTAATCAGACAAGCTCCTTTTTCCTCTCCCCACTAATCATGAGGCAGAGATGGTCACGGTTTCTGTCTTAGTTTCAGAAAAATGAGGTACATCAAACAGTTCATCCATTTTTGGGGAGGGGAATCTTGCCTGCTTCTCTTACTTGCCACAGTAAGCACTGATGCTCATTGTGTGAATTTTTGTCCACTTAATTTTTTGCAGCCTGGATAAATGGAAACAGTGAATGAATACAGGTGCTAGAAAACAGCACAGAACTTTTATCTGAAATTATTCTATCCCAGCCAGATGGGTCAGCATTTCTAAGCCCCAACTTTTCAGAGATTAAAGCTTATTTCTGTTTAATTTCCTGTCCTAACTCCTCAGAAGCTTTCTTACTGGCTGTTGAAGCTTCGTGGGAGTTCCAGTATTTGGTCAAGGCAAGTTTTATCTACACAGATAAGACCCTGCTGCTCTGCAGCAGACTTAAATTGAATGGAAAAGCTCTTACTACTTTCTACTACATAAAGACTTAAGAGTTGAACCAACGTGTACGGCAGCAGCGCCAGAAGGAAACTGTGTGCTACGTGTTTAGTTAATACGTAACAGTGTTTTAATCATTAATCTGGGAGTCATTAGTATGCAAAGTTTGGGTATTTTTATACTTTAGAATTTGATCTGAAAACTAAATTCTTGCACTTTTTTTTTTTTTCTTCTTTCCCCTCTGCATTTCATAAAGCCAACTGGAAAAGCTTTTTCTGGAAATCTGATCCGTCAACCCCTGGTTCATATGGAAAGACTTGAGCTTCTCAGGAATGTCTGCAGAGACATTGCATTGAGAGATCTCTCTCACACTGCAGTTTCCAAATTCGTCTTGGACCAAATATTTGTGTGTGACAAGCACAAGATCCTGTTTTGTCAGACGCCGAAAGTGGGCAACACTCAGTGGAAAAAAAGTCTTGATCGTTTTAAATGGTATCTACTCTGTTGTGGGTGTGTGGGTTTCTTTGAGGAGGAGGAAAGAACAGATTTGGTCCAACTGGGACATCACAAGAATGGATTCTTTCTGCTTTTCTGATACTGATGCTTAATTTCAGTTTTTCATTCTTCATGGTTGCTTCTAGTCCTTTCAAAACATCTTTTAATGAAAATACACCTGTTCTTTCTGTGAAAATAAATAATTGCTATTACTTGGCTCAAAAGTGATCTGAATCATGAAAGAGTACCCATATGCATGTGGTAGGTATATCTGTTATCTTTGAAGGGTGGCACTAATCTATAGAATTTGAAACAAGTGAATTACAAGGTATCACAATTCCCTAAGAAACAGTAGTATATAAAATTTCTGACTTAAGGCCACTCACTTTTAACTAGGATTCTTAAAGAAAGCTAGTTAAAACTTGGCAGCTGCTGTTGTTTTCTACTGCTGAAATCTTGTGTGGGTGCTATCAGTAAGCCATCATAGGAGTTATGAAGATTCTGAGTTGCTTAAGGCAATAGTTTGGTCAACAAAGGTATGTTAGACTGTAGAAGAAGGAGTAAAGGGATTTGTCTGTCTGAAAAACAATCTACAGGGTGAACGCTGCCTGTATGCATGTAGTCTGCCATCCTCTTCTAGTAGCCTGGTATGCCAATACAAATAATGCATTTCCTCAAGGTTTTCTAATGTACCACTACCTGCACATACAAACTTAACATGATCATATTTAACATAACACAGCCTTGTTGGACATGAGACCCTCTTTCCTGTCTGTGCACTAGGGCTGTGAATTTGCTACTTATAGTCAGGTCAGTTGAGGTCCTTCTGTGGTTTTGCAGATGGCATAACTCACCAAGGTGCGGACAAATCCTGAGCATTGTAAACCCAGCTTTCTTACGAGAAGCACCCTGTGAACAGCCAGCTCTGTACTGGTGTTTTTTTATATTTTCTTTACCTTGTATGAAGTAGTTTGCACACCCAGAAGGAAACAGTCACAAATTGGCAAAACTTTTGTAGTGAAGAGTATGTCCTTAAAAACTTTAATATTAGTTTCAACTTTGATATATGGACGGGAGCTAAAAATCCAGCAAAGACAGGCACACACCTAGGTATGGGCATGTGTCTTAAATACCTGTGAAAGCCACACTGCAAGAAAGTACTAAATATGAAACTGTATGAGTATAGTAGAAGTACCTGCTCTTACCAGAATTTAACATTGATAACATGCAAAGAATAGCTCAGGACAGACAGGAATTGTTGGCTGCGTGCAGTGAAGGATAATTCATGTCTTACCAGCAGGGAACCTTTCACCTTGAGCTTCCTAGTTCTGGCATGTTGGATAATGACAGAAAGTTGTTTCCATATAAACACTGGTCTCTTCTGCCTTGAGCTGCCAGTGTACTAGTATTTGCTGATGAAGGCTACTGCTGCTGTTGACCTGACTTTCTCCTCTTTGGGTAATTGCGGCAGGTGGGACTGATGTTTCAGGGAGAATAGTTTATGTCTGAGTACCTAAGTTGTATTTGGAGGTTCAGGATGGAGAAGTGTAGCTGTGGCACTGTGGGGCAGCTAACTCTGCTACTGTTTGTACTGTTTGTACAGAACTGTGCTCTGGATGGATGCAAGTTTTCAGTTTCTGAGGCTATCCATTCTGGCATCTGTTGTCCACATGTAATTCACCTAAAGTACCAAAAATTATAATTAGAAAAGTCAAATTAATAAAATATAACCACCACCACCCCCTGAAAAAAAAAAAAACAACAAACAAACAAATTACAAAACTGAGCTGCTGAATGGTGTGGATTGTTCACTGCAGTTCTGAAACGGAGACGGCCAAGAGACTTTCATCTAAAGAGCTTTTTTTGTAGCACCCTGCTGTTGTTGCAGGTTGGTACCATGAAATGATGCTGTTGTGTGAAGGCTTATGCCTAAAGCCCAAGGGGCCCATGTGAGATAATTCTCAAGGTCATAAAAACTTCCAGGATCAGGATCTTAAAATAAATGCATCAGAATTTAGTGATGTTATTTTTCTTGTCAACTTACGTGCTTGCAGAAATTAATATCTGGAGACTTTTTATTGTCAATGTTAGTGCTTTTTAAGCTGTGTAGTATTGTATGATTGAAATTTTTGTTTTAGCATAGTGTAGTTGTTAATTCATAGATGCTGACAGCAAAGTGCTTTTGTGTTGAAGCAGTTCCAAAAGCAGCCAGCAGCATTTATTTTTTGTTGGCAATAGATTGTCAGCAAAAAAGCCGGTTCCTTCTTTGGAGTTAATCCTCAAAGTCTTCCTCCATTTGTATGTGTGGGCAGAGGGAAGGAGAATGGGGACAGTGAGGTAGGGAATTACAGGCTTAGACATAATTGCTGATGAAATTTGTGTAACATGCTTTTCTGAAAGTTTTGAGGCCATTTGGTCTTGGACCTTGATGTCACATACCCTGAAGGATTTTAACAGTTTTTGGCTTCTCAGTCAGAATCTCTCGCCATTTAACAGTTTTAAACATAGTAACTGTAAATGCTAAAAATCCAGAAAAGAGAATGGTAGAGCAAAAAGCTGTCAGCCAAAGACACACACCTGCTTGTACGCACTTTTTTTCCCTTGAAAAATTCACTTGCGCTCCCTTTTTGATTTTTCTAGGAGCATTTTCTTCCATAGAAGAGATCCCAGAAAATATTGTACATGATCATGAGAAGAATGGCCTTCCACGCTTGTCCTCCTTCAGTGACTCTGAAATTAAAAAGCGGCAAGAGGTGGCTTCGCAGGGGTGTGGGAGGGGGTTGGAGTCAGTGGTGTTATGAGCAATCAAGAGTGCAACTAAAGTCTACATCTGGAATTGAGGACAATGGGGTTTCTGCTCCACTGCTTGTATTAGGGCACTATTCTATTGTCCTCACAGATGTTGCTGTCACTACCTTCCTGCTGGCTTTGAAGGAGACCAGTGTAACTGGTGATATAGTTAAGTGAGCCAGCCAGCTCCGGCTGGATATAGGGTTTCTGTAGTTCAATGCATGCCTAGCTGTTACATAGCTGACCTTCAGAAGGGGAGGTTTAGTTGGAAGGTCCACCCTGGTGCCTTGTATAGTAAATCTTACTGCCTGCACATAACATTGTCATTGCAGGCAAATTTACTTATTGGGATTGAACTGGGTAAGTTTAAAAGGTCAGTGCTTCTTAGCCTGGGAGTATTGTCTGTTCAGCTGAACCACTTTATCTTCCTGTTTGGGTGCTTCTTGCTCTTCTCAAAGCAGAAAAAATACTTCTCCGCAGTAGAGCCTTCTGAATTACTTTGGCTATATTTTTGACTGTGTCTGCTCTCATGTTTCTGAACAGATCTGTTATTCTTAATATTTTAAAGAAAAGAAAATGTACGTAATTGTTTCCAGCTATTAAACTTCCAAAGAGTATATCATGATATGTCTAACCACACAAAACATTTCAACAGTTCTCCAAATTCTGTTCTAAATTATCAAGCAAGGAGTCCAAAACTCTACTACTCTGTAGTGGCTGTGAGGCCACAGTAAGACCAGCTTTGTCTTTATTGGAAAGAAATGAAATTACAGTAAGTTCACATACTTGGAGAAATCCTTCAGTGTCTTTTATATTCAGGACAAAACAAATAATATTTATCAATATTTAAGCAAAACCCATATTCTTTAGTACCTTCCATGTTGTTTTCCCTTGGTTAAAGAAGTCCTACCACTCAAGCATGTACAATTAAACTTCAAGTTGTGCTCTACTGAGCAAGCTTAAATTTGTCAAGTATGGAATTTATACACTATATTCTGATCAGCAGGCCATCCAAAGAAAGGAGATTTGATATCTCACTGCAGAGATAATATTAAAGATACAGACAGTAACTTGAGGCCACTGATTCTGATTGTCTACTTCTGGACCACTGGAGTATTGCAGTAGAAAGCATGACACTCATGTAAGAGGACTGACCATTGCAACTTGTAAGACTGACCTGCAGAGACCTAAATGCTGATCAACCCTGTATTCTCTTTGTACAACCTGGAAGAGAAGAGGCCAAGTACAGGAAAGGGGCAATCACACCACTGTTTTCAAGTTATTAAAAACTCCAGAACACTTCTTTTGTTAGGCTTTCATGGCAGTGTTCTTTTGCGATGTCTTCATTCTCCACGACACAGCCCTAGAATGACGACCATGATCACACAGAAACTAAGTGCAAATAATACTGATCAGAGACTTAAACACCTGAGCTTCCAGTTTAAGAATAGTCCAGCATTTGTGGATTTAGACACCTCCAGAGAGAAATATCTACTCTTTAAGCTTTCATTTTGTTTATTTTTAACTGGTAAATTTACAGCATCCAACAAGCTCCATGGGAACCAAGGTTTCTAATACATTTGCTTCAGTTACATTTTCTAGTGCAACAACTGGAATTCCTTTTCTTTCAAATCATTATAAAATTCAGTCTATTTATCTTACTGTGCTTTTGCTCTTGGAAGCAAAGGTAAAACAGACACTTAATTCTAACTTAAGTAGTTGCTAAATTCAAAAAAGTAATAATTCTTGAGTAGAGTCAATGCAGTCATATTAGCGGTGAAGTTTCCTCAAAGGAATCACTGCCTGGCCAAATGACGCATTGCAAGGGGCTCTGAGAAGAAATTCTGTAGTTCATCCTAGACAGATCACAGTGTAGCAGAGTACAAGGCTGCAGGTGTAGATAATGATACTTCCTATATCTTTTCCTCCCAATAATGGTGATAAAACCACCAGCAAATGCCACAAAAAATACCTATGTGACAAGGTTTGAGGCCACAATCAGCATCCTGTGGTTATGTTATGTAAACCCACCTGTGTTTTCAGCCTTGAGGAAAGTAAGGCATTCTATGTCTAGAAAGCACTAGGAAGGCATCTGAAAGTATGTATCATGAAACACACGTACAGTAACTGTACAAGTATTCATTTGCAATGGTTGTAATTTGGTTTTCTGGCATGTTTTGAGGCTGCTGCAGAATTTTTATTTTTCCATTCTTTCAAGGGAAACAAACCAGCTATCAAATCTACTCCAATGTGAGGTCACTATTCATCAACTATAACTGCAACAAGACTTCAAATGGGAGGGGTGGGTGTTCAACGACTTTAGAAAGAGAGAGAGAAATTTCAAAATCACAAAGCATCCCATCCTCCAAAACCAGAAGATGAATGCACAGAAAGCCATCATGTCAAAATACCCAAACCTTTGCCTTGATGTGTGACAACATACAGTATGTACAGTAAAAATACACACGCTGTTAAGTAGTCAAGTTATTGTTAAACAAGTTATGTAATTTAGTGCTAAAGAGGTTTTAAAAAAGTTATACTAATTGAATCTGAAAATTAACGCAAACCTGTGACAGGACCAGACAGGAGGAGATGCTGATCTTAAAAATTCAAAGACTTGGACAAATGTAAGGAAAAAAAAAAGACACCTAACTATGAGCTAGCACCAATATGTTCATCACACAGAGCCAGGACTTGAAAAATTTGAGATAATTAAGACTTATCCATTGAAGAACTTGCTGCATAACAGTCTGAAGGAGTAGATTATTTTTAATTCACACTTGTGAAACATACCTGACTAGGCTCTTGGTATAAGGCTTTGCAATGCAAAACAGGGAAACAAATGAAGCAATTGCATCAGCCAACCAGAGTAAAAACAAATTAACCATTCATTGTGTAAATAACTTAACACTTCATAGAAATCCCGTATTTACTAACGAATTATAGGCATGTAACTAACATAGTAACTATTTTAGCTACACAGTAGGCTTGCAGGTCACAATGTATTACCCAGCCTGCCATTCCACCTTACGTGGCAAGCACAGCTATACAGCATGACTGCAGAAATTCTCTGTAGGTGATGTACACATCACATTGTGATACAGTTTTAAAAAATTTAGTTTTGCCAGTATAACATGCATTAATACTGTTTAGCTACTACTCAAAACACATGAATCCCTACAGCTTGACTGACTTACATCTATTTTAGACAGACACCCAAAATCTACCTAGTCAGGGCAACTCTTGATCACGCTGCAGAAAAAAAAACAAACCCACAAAAAAAACACTGACAAAAAATAAACCCCCAAAAACTCCAAACCACCAGAAAAAAAAATATCCCATTAAGCTTTCACACAGAAAACCTTGCTATTGTAGATTATTTTTTCAGGTTCAATTTTAAGGAGGACAAAATATACGCACAAAAAAAGAATTGTCAGACTGTTAGAAGGAAAAAAAATGTACTGCCTTCCATACAGAGTGTTTGCTTCACAGCCATCAAGTTGCTTGTTTCTGACACATCTTTCCTTACGAGTCCAACTGCCAATATCCAGAGTGGACTACCTCCAGTCTACAGCCTGATTTCCCCCCTTTGGCTAGGCCAGGAAAACAAAAAAACTCAACTCAACTTGCCACAGGAACAATAAAACGCAATGCAGCAGGGGCTGGAGCGGAAGGGATCATGACAGGGTTTTTGCCCTGCAACCTCTAACACATTTCCACATAGCAACAGCCAGTCCCCTCTCAGGTCTGGATCCCTGCAACCTGTACTCCTAGGGAGCCAGACGGCACTTCTGTAACAGATGGCGTAAGAGAGGGAAAAGCAAATTCATTGTCCCAGAAGAAAAGCTCCTCCTAGTACAAGAATCACTGCAGTGAATTGGTAAAAACATATGGGAAAAGCGTTCCTTGTTTCCTTCTCATCACTTTTAAGGTTAGGTATGCAGTCCAGTGCAGAGGGGCTTACCTCAGCTTTGCTCCTCCCCAAGTTGGGCAGCTACAGTGGAGAAGTCCTTGAGCAATTCACACTATGTCCCTAGCCTGCAAAACATTCTGAAACTGGCATTCAGCCCACAGTGTGTAAAATCCTACACCACGTGGAGGGAGGGTGTGGAGGAGACAGTTTATGGCCAGAAGAGAAGTGAACTCAGATCTTCTGAAGCCTCAGACAGTACCCTAACATTGGGCTACACTCCCTCTGTTATTTTGGAACTCATGCTGTAAGTCAGAAAAGCAGAGTTTACAGTTTCTCTATTTGAGTTCTGTAACAGGATGGTTTGAATAGCTCGAAAAGAATCTTTGTTTGCTAACTCACAGAAGAATAAAGTCTCAATAACTTTTTTCTTTTTTTAAAATGTCCTCTCATACCTTCAACATTTTTGAATTTGAAATGAACATTTCAGCCTATCACAACTTTGCTTCTAGGCTAATGAAGACAGACCAAAACATGGTTCAAAACTATGAACAAGATGCTACCTGAATACCCTTCAATGAAAGAAGTCCAGTTTTCCATTTCTAAAAGTAACTAGTGTATAAATTTGCCAAATTGTCAGACTTTTTTTTTTTCCTCTTAGCGCAGCAATTCATCTGCCACAACAGGTATTAGCAGGCATTGTGCCTTAGTACTGAAGTGCCTTCAAACCCATGCAAGATGTTAGTGAATAGCAGGTAGAAATTACACCCTACTGTCAAGTCTGAATATAAGGCCTTAAGATCTCTGGCATTGTATTATGCTACCATCTACTGGTTCACGTTAAACCTCTGAACTTCCCCTTTAACCGATTCACTCTCCAAAAAAAAGTAAAAAAAAAAACAACAAAAAAACAAAAAACACACACACAGTTTTTACAGAGGCCTAAAATTATTTTTCCATAGCAAACTATTAACTTGAAATTTTCTAAGGTAATTCCACAGTTCTGCTCAGCTTTTGTCATCTTTTTTTTTTTCTAAAAAGGTGCAAGAGTAACTTACATACGGTCAAAACATTTTAAAACATGATATACCAAACTCATCCATTCATTTACTTACATTCGGCTAGTTTCAATGTTTTCAGAGTGAGGTTCTCCTGGTGATCTGCAGATACAGATGCAAAACCTTAAGCATTCTTTGTTACTTTCAGTCATTACAATATGAAGAATTAGGAAAGGTGGAAAGTGATGATGATTTATTATTGCCACTAAAAGCACTGACTCTTATGTGCTTGCACATTTGTCCAAACTCGAGAAGACAGTTCATAACATAAAATCTGACAATATAATTAAGCCAGATTTCTCTAGGGAAGACAGCACTTTTTCCCCACAGCTTACACAACAGCAGCCATTAGGGAAGAGTTCTGCTGGCAGTACTTCTGTATTCAGGTTGTATAGTGCACCAGTTCTGGGCTAATTCTTCGTAACCACTTCTGTAACCAAAACGTATACTCAAGGTTTATCAGTGCTCAACTGTTACCAACAGATTATTCTCTGCACAATTGGACTCTAAAAAGCAGCAGCTCAAAAGCAGGTCTCAACAGAACCTCAAAACAAATTTCATGTCTCGCTCTACTTGAATTTATGGACATAAGCCTCACAGGCAGGTTTCTTTTACTTCCTTCCAGTCAACAGATCAGCCAGTAATATTCAGAATTAGGTGTTAGTGCCTAGCATTTTTGAACACCCTAGTAGCACCTGTATTCAGCTTGCCAACCCCCTTGACTTAATTTACAAATTTAAGGGGTATAGTTCCGTATTAAATTAAGTAGGCTAAAATTATAGCTGTTTAGCTCCTCCTTATTCCCATCTTCTTCCTCATGTGAGCACTGATTCAAAAAGTTAACATCTAATTTATTATTTTTTTAGACAGATTATTGTTTTCTTTAGGCAGATTATTTTTTCCTCTTTGGGACTTCCTGCTACCCAGACAGTTTGTAGCCAGATCCAGCTTGTAATTGTATGAGCCAGGAGACAAGGCAGTACGAATGCAGCAGTTTTGACTTCAATCACTGTAAGCTGCCTTGAAATCATATTCTGAAGAACCTTATCCAACCCTGACATGGGTCTAGATTCTGATACAGTTGACCAGAACTGATATAACTGGATACACTGCACAAGAAGTGGAAATAGAGCACAGCCTATTGCAGTAAAACTCTGTAGCTTACATGAACAAAAATGCCTTTCATGACAGAGCTTTCTCAAAACAGAAGCGAGCTAAAATCTGCAAATAGAACTCACTTTGCGGGTTTAAACAGAGTTTTCTAGGGGACTTCAGTCAGCACAGCTAAGCAGGTTTTGTCATAGCTTTACCAGTGAAATCATTGCTTGTAGGAATGGAATTTCTCTATTTACTATATGACTATTACACTATTCTAAACACTAATGGAAATCTCCACCTGCAGCCTGAAACATTTCCTTTTTTTCCTATGTTTTATTGCACTACCTTACTGGATGGTCCCTCCTATTAAATCCTGGACTGTTCTCCAAATCTTTTACTAAAATCTTAGTCCTTTACTGACATATAAGATCTTAGCAA
The DNA here is from genome assembly GCF_017639655.2 of Falco naumanni. NCBI lineage: Eukaryota > Metazoa > Chordata > Aves > Falconiformes > Falconidae > Falco > Falco naumanni. The sequence goes on along the minus strand of NC_054057.1, from coordinate 55,656,135 downwards.
CTTTCTGGATTTTACCAAACTGTAGTATATTAACAGACCCAGTGCCTAGAAAGCATTTCTGGCAGGCAAAATTCCTAGGCTAGCTGGATAATGTGCAGTGACAGCTGATGCAGAACACAGGAAGTTACTTGTTTATATTTCACTAAGTTATAAAATTCAACTGACACTAGGGACAGAACTCTGAACTTACTATCAAACTAACTTTATACTCATGCTTAAAACGCAAATACCCGCTTAACTGGAAAATAACAGAAAAACTACCCAGTCTCAAAATCTGGCATCTATTTACTCCCTCCAAATGATGCTTTCCTTACTCATTAAAGACTGATTAGATAGTTGCTGACAAAAATAATGCTCAACAGCAAAACAAATCAAAATCTAATTTCCCTTCAACTCTAGTGACCAAACCAAATCACTAGATACTTAGAAAGAAAAGAACCTTTTTTTCCCCCCCTAATTATTCACCCAAACATGTAAGTGCTAGAAGCCATACAACCTGAGGAGCATTGGAAAGAAGAGTGTTTACATTCATACTGGCTAGCTCCACTATTCACATCCAGGACTTCAGAAACTGAGCAAAGAGCTTGGAAGTTTGAGGCGGTTGCTATCTTTCTTTTAGCCATAGGAAATACAACACAATGAAGCTTTGGGTAAGACTAGTGCTTTAAGTTGCTGTGAAAATACAAGTGAAATAGCAGTGTTAAAACAAAAACATCAAGAGTATTAATCACTTTGAGCCTTTAAAATACACAGCAGTATGAAAATTTACAGAAAAAGAGCAGACTGGCATCTAAACTTAGCATGTAAAAAAGGTAGCCTAGTGATCTGCAGTACAGACACGTAAACACAGCTATCAGTATATCCAAAATATTTTCCTATCCTTATCATTTGTGTGAGTTTTATCTGGGCTTTGAACAGACACTGCAGCTCTGTACGTGCTATTCTGCAAATAAGGTTTCTTCTACAAGACAATGTAAGAACAAGTTCCAGGAAGGTTCAGAAAAAATAAAACTTGGCTAAGTAAAAAAAAAAGTTTGGTCCTCTAAGGTAAGTCGTTCTGCTGAAAACAGGGATCAAATTCCTTCAGCTTGTTGTTTTTTACAACAGAAGCTGACCTAAAATAACTATGATTTGCAGAACTATTACTGCACTTATTAACCATATTTTAAAAGGTCTCAGATGACAATGTAAGCATTAAATAAAATGAGCTTTTAGTACTCATGGAAACAATGTGAAAGATCAATCTAATTACAGGAATTGTAATTGCTTGTTGAGAAGCTATTTACTCTGCAATGCCCAATTGTTTACAAACAAGATACCTTGTTATTCCTCTGAGCAGGCAACAGTACTGAAAAGCAACTATACAGTATGGCAAGACATCCTTTCATCACGCCTAAAATCTGAAACAAGAGTTCCGTTCAGAGAAAATCTCAGAGCAAAAGCTCTTATAAATTTCAGCTTTGAATTAATCATAGATACTGATCACAAGACACCAGCTAATCTGAATACTGCAGTATGAGCTAGCAAATTCAAATGGTGGCTCACTTCCAGTAACACAGGGAGCAACTTCTCCATTCTGCAAGCCACTCCTTTTTACCCTCACTGTACCTCCCTAGGAGAGCAAAGTAAAGATATGCAAGCCTACAAATTTTAATGTCATCAAGCCTCCTGGACAAATACTCCAAAAAATTTAACAATTTGCTTCAGTAAGTATGCTAAACCATTTATACAGAATTGCAGTATGACAGTAAAAACCACTGGAGGCTTAAGTGATAGCATTGCTCTTAGGAGGGATACCATGGACCACCACCGTGCTCATATTTTAAAAGCAGGCAAGTAAGTAAGCTTTGAAATAACTCTAAGCAAGAGGGTAAGTCAACTTTGCCAGCTGACTTATCTTAAATAAACAATATACCTTAATAATACTTATGGAATTCACTTCAAGTCATACAGAATTAAATACTTTAAAAATAAACAATATACTAAAAAGGATCTTGAGAAACAACATAAGCGTATGCTTACCTTTTACAAGCTGTGGCCATTCGGTGACATCAGGGTGATCACAATTTTGAGTCACTGATTAAAAATGAGTTGTCACACCAGTCCTGTATCACGCTGGGCTAAGCATAAGCTTAACAACTCTAAATAAGTAAAAATAATTCGGTTAAAAGTCCTTACAAGTTATTTTCAGCTAGTTCACTAAAACATCATAAAACACAAGAACAATATTGATGCTACACATTGTTTTATCTGCAAGATTAAGACCTACTGCACAAAAATCAATTCATTTTTGAATGACATTCTAAGATTTATAGAGTAACTAACAAGCAGAACTACTTACTAGAGTAAGTTTTTAGAGTAACTAACCAGTACATTCAACTGGTGAACTTGAAAATTCATTAACTTATTTTTAGCCTCAAAAACCCCTCCCAAAACCAAACCCCATCTCTTGGACCAGTAGAAAGCACCCAAAATCAAGCATTCAAAGATTTGGAAGCATGTGCATAAATATAAACTGTAATTTCTAAATAAAATAAAATTCCATTAGTTGTTTCCCTGTTACAACTCAATATTGGTTCCTAATGAGGCTCTGTGTTCCCAGGGGAGCAACATGTAACTTGCACTTTGCTGTATGCCTCTCCCCAAAACGAAGCAAGCTAAAGCCATGTGAAAGTTTCAAAGGAGCAGTCTTTGCCATCTGTGGCCAAACTTTTAGGTTCTTTGCTCCATTCACGCCACATGTACTCTCTCCTCTCCCTTAAATTTTCAAAAGTGTATTTTACCTGTCAATTGTTTCCCGTGATCTGGCTCCACCGGTATAAATTGAAGGGTTGGTCCTTTACTTTGTCACGCAGGTGGCAGCCAATGATCACTCAGCAATACTCCTGCCCAGAGCGCCCTGGGACCACCCCAGCTGATTGCTTCCATGGCTGAAAAGGAACCAGTTAGTCTCTTACCTACTGCTATTATCTACTCTAAACTAAAGTTAACTGATAAAATATTTCCAACCATAACCCTCAACACTCAATTCACCCCATTCTCTCTCCCACCCAAGCTCCTCGGTGCACTGGACAAAGTTTGTAAAGAAAAACGGCCTGATGGACAGTCAGATCACAAACAGCATTATTCACTTCCTGTTAACATAAAGTTTTGATTACAATTGAAGTGTTATTACTGTATTTGGTGAATAAAAAAAGTTATCTAACTTTCTCTAAACAGCAGGTAGCTATGAAGACAGACCTCTGTGCAGTATTTGATAAGTTTATTCCTGCAGCTCTAACCCAGATGAAGCCCCACATTTGTTGCCATGCAGCAGAAGCCTCATACAGAAGCAGGGTGCAAAAAGGCTAGTGAGCTACTGAGGGCACACCCACAGGTCTCTACAACACCCACAGTCACAACAGCCTGATACAAACACCAAGAGAAGCACAGATAGTTATAAATCTTTCATCCACAAAAGCTTTCATGCTTCAGTTCAATCTATTACAAAAGGTCTTAGGTTTGTTGAGGAATCAAGCATTTTTAATGCTAATTTGTATCTCTTGACTTGTTATAGATACAAAATCACTAATAGGGAAGCAAAGCCCTTTATTTTCTAAAGTTTGTCAGAAAAGCTGCTGACTTCTGTCCTTTTACTACAATTTGCCATCATGCTACAAACTCTGCAACAGAATAAAATTTGTAGTAGTTGTGGAATGATGCTTTTTAGTTTTATTGGGTATATTCCTCAAGGCAGGAGAAGTGCCATTTAATTATTTTAACAGCAGTAATATTTGAGTCTTCTCATCTAAACACGAGTACAGTTGAGATATGGAAAGTAAAAAAAAAAAAGCAGACTACCAAAAACCTATGAAACAAAACAGAGGTTCTCTAGTACCTATGTTTTGCAGGTGTAAACTATCAAAGTTTAACAAGTCAATGCCAGAAACACAGTACAATGAATAAAAGTCAGTTGAAAAGGTTCCTCATCTGTCAACATTAAGTGACAAACAGGGTAAAAATTTTCAAATTAATATTTGCTGACCATCAGCTCTACGAAAAGCAAACAGCAAAAACCAAGATGCTGATGCAAAACTGAGAAGCCTTAAAACACTGCTTATGGCATTCTGATTGAGACCTGACAATGCCCACTTTCAGGCAAGTCTCAGCTTTAAAGAAACAGATACTTATTCTAAGGCAGTGCTTTCTTCTAAAGTTAAACCTAAATTCTTGCTGCTTTCTGAACTGATGTGAAATGGCTCTGTAAAAGTGCATTTAGAAATTAACACCACTTCTAGCGCTTTACCCAAGTAACTTCTAGCATGCTGGTCAAGAAGGACAGGGGTGTAGCCTCTAAGGCCTCACTGGTTGGGAAATCCACATTCTGTTTGACTGCTGGAAGTACCAGTTCATGTTCTGGATACCAAATCAATCACTCCCTCCCTAGACTTGTATCATGCAGACCACAGGCAAAAGCTAATTACAGTAGTCTTCAATTCAAATGGAAGCATGTTAGAACAACAGGCTGACAGCAACCTTCATAAAACAGGGTTTTCCTGAGGCTGTTTCATGTGGGAGAAGTCATGAACGGGATTGTCAACAGTGAAGGAATGCATGAAGTATCGGTGCTGGATTAAAAAAACATCAGATTTTATAATGTTAAATAATACACTCTGAGGTGGCAGTCCACAATCTTGGCCAAGACACATTTGTGCCCAGGCCTGACACAGATCCAACTTTGTTAGTCAGATTTACCACACCACCATAGTACCTACAGCAGCTCCATGAAGAGAGGCAGTATCCCAACTGGTATGAATCTCACCAAGCTGAATTTAACTGATCTAAGTTTTGCAGTGAAATTTGCCTCTACATATTTAATATATTGTGAATTAGAGCTTTGAATTCGGTAGTTGCAGCACTTCTAATCCATTACAGGATACCTTAAAGCTAGATTTATGGTACTACGGTCTAAAAATCTCATGCTATTTTCAATAATCCAGACGCAAGAAATCTTAATGAATCATTTCCCCCTTCTACCGCTTTGTACTACTTTCCCCATCTATCCTTGCCACCACTCCTGTGGGACAGAATACGATTGGCAAGGATTCCCTAGCACAGATGAAAGAATTGGTTTTTCTAAAACCTTACTCATTCACCCATCAGCAGAGTACTGTCTGCTGGTAAAGAGACCAGCATGTTGAAACATGGGGTGAGTAGTGAAGGAGACTGCCATCAAAGATACCTTATTCTGAATCTAGTTTGAACAACATTTTGACTGCTGGATCCAAACAAGGCAGAAAAAAAGACTGGTCTAAGAGTCAAAGAACACTACTTGATCGGGAAAGGGAAACTACACTGATGAATATGCTAAAATCATGAAGGGCATTATGAAGAATAGGAAACTGACCTAAACCAACTGCTTACAAAAAATAATCTCTGGGTAGAACTTACTTTTTACAGGGTAGGAACAGTAGCATCAGAACAGACATTTATTCTTATCACTCAGACAGATTTCTCTGGTCTTCACTGTCATGATTAGCATGGCTTACAGTTTAGGCTTTCACAGACACACATAGCAGCTGAAGGTATCAAACAAGGTTTGTGCCTTTGGAGTATGTCTGAGAAACCAGAGATGGCTGCTAGACTCTTTGGGACTGGGCAGGCTCCAGTGCAGACACATCTATAGCTGCCTAGTGACTGCTTAGAAGAGGTAGCTTCAACCAGGACTACAACAACCCGTTGTAATTTGCAAGACAATAGACAAGATCCTGCCTTCACACCATGTACCTGAAGAACCTTGCATGGTTTGGAGCAACCCTCATGGAAAGGCAACAGGATAAATAACATTTATGCAGTAGTGTGAGACAACAGTCATTTCTCCAAGATGGAAAAAGTGCAGATTTTCTGAAAAAAAAATGTTCTTATTGACTCAAAAAGAGGGGGAAAATAAATAATAAATGACTGGAAGAATAAGAAGTCAGAAACCAAGTTCAGATGCATCAAAAGGGACTAAAAGCAACTTTGTGGCATAGCCTGATGAGATCTTCTCTTTGCCTATTTCATTTAATCTTGAAAGTCTGCAATCACAAACATGAGCCAAGAAGAGGTCCTCAGCTTCAACATACAGAACCTAAAGCCATACCATGGAGAATGTAAGTACCTATTTGTAAACAATGAAAAATAAAGCCAAAAAAATTCCAGCTACAAATCACTTAATCAAAAGTTGTCACTTACATGGATTTCATATACCGTATCGCTTTCTCTGCATTATTTGATGTTCATTTTCTGTGACAGCACAGCAATCTGGCAGTTAACACCCAGGATGTGAGGTCTAGGAAGATCCCTGAGAGGAAGAACACTTATTTAAACTAAACAACTTACTGACCTGACTGTAGGATGGTTTACCCTGGGAGGTGGTATTTGTAAGAATTTAAGTTTCCTTTACAAAAGAGTTTTAAGTATACACTTGAGTAATCCTTGATCCAAATTTTTTTAAGATTCTCTTTTTGACAGATGATCTAATGAAAACAAGGTGATTCACCTGTACAAAGTAGTACATGATCTTCCTTACCTTTCAGTGCCAGAATTTGAGTTGCTTAATCAAAAATAACCATCCCCAAGAAGAAACCTTTGTATGTTTTCTGAAGAATCCCTCTGAATCCCCCAAGAATGAATTTGATATGTTTCCAGAATGACTTTGAGCACCATGATGAAACAGTCATCATCTATAGAGTAAGAGGTGCCCTCAGGACTACCCTAGCTAGCTTACTACTTCAAACAAGGAACCAACAACTAATAAGAAAACTGGCCTTTTATAACATAAGATTGATTGAAGTGTCCTGGAAGAAACTATAGAATATTCACCAAATCCCTAAGCTCAATCTCAACTGTCACTTGTAGAAAAAAAAAATATTAATAGACATGTTTGAGACTTAATTTCTTGATATGGTTGGAAACATCAATTACTTTTGTTGACTGCACGCTGTTTCCAACACAGAAAACGTGAAAAGACATAAGATTCCAGAAGTTTTCTTCATGCAGCTAGTACCAGGTTGAATTATCAATTATCCTAAAGGAAAATAAACGAGCCACTAATAAAACCCGATAAAATAAATTCCCAAAAAGCTGCAAAAAAACTGTAGTAAGACATCTATATGATTTTTTTCCCACTGCCTGGTAAACCAAACCATTCAACTAATAACGATAAATACAAAATTACATAGTTAGAAGACCAAAGGAATTGGGTTCTATCCTGGAAAATGCCAACCTAAAGTGACTAAGGCAGTCACAACTGATGAGCAAATGCACACATGGTCCCAGTTACTACAGCCAGGACAACAGATATGACTCATGAAGGGTTCCTGGAAAGGTGTCTGTTCATCTGCACAAAATACATCAGACATATTCAAAACTTAAGCCCAGTTCTCCAATTATTTGCTATTCTTCAAAAATGTTCCAGAAGTAGCAGAAAAGAGCCACAAAGACAGCATGAAGATAGAGAGTGCCTTGTGACTAGATAACGGAAACAGTTCCAAGTTATTCAAGCTAATCAATATGGATACGGGAAGAAACTAAGTCCTCTCATAGCACTGAAATACATAGAAAAGATCTTCCAATTAAAAGCAAGCATATGAAACCCTCACATGACTAGAAACTGAAGGCTGACCAATACAAATTAGAGTAGGAACAAAAACATGCAGGGTAGTGAGATCAATTAACACTTGAGTCAGTTATCTGGGGTGGGGATCTGAATTTGCTTATATCTTCAAATCAAAGCTGGTGCCATTCTAGAATTCATACTTCAGTAAAAACACAAGTTACTGACTTTAATAAAGGTAGACTACAGTGCATTGGAATATAAAGAGATCAACTACAGATTTTAAAAGCTTCACCCTATAATACCCGTATACTTTTTGATACAACGTATCAATTTGCGTTGATGTTAATATTTCACAAATCAAAGCAAGAGAAAAAGGTCTACTGTTCACTCCCACTCTCTCCCCTCACCCCAAAGCTAAAGGCCAATGTGTAATTCTCATTTTCTACAACTGCCCCCACAACTCCGAACACAGATTTTTTCCTTCAACATTTGTTTTCAGTTTGATATTTCAGCAGATCATAGAGGTACTTTCTTCACCTTTGTAAAAAGGGGAAAGCCTGAAATTATCTTTAGCTTCTGCATTTTTCCTTTCGACCACAACTCATTTTTCTTCCACTACACATACTCCTTATTTTTTCCAGCTGAACCACTTGTTTCTATCTCAGTCATGCCTGCTACTTTAGGCTCCCTCCAAAGCGATGTGCAGTTATGAATGGAAAGCCCCTCCTACATCTGGAGTGAAATCCAATCATCTATTTAAATTTCCTTTAGTAGCTCTCCTTTTACTGGCTAGGTATCAAGTTATTTTCCAAACAGGTAAGTTTTACAGCTTCACTTCAGCTTTAATATTTAAACTTTTATTCCATCTATCTTTTTACTTATGCTTTGTTATTTGCTTTCTTTTGCTACCCATCTTTCATGCAGCCTTCCACGTAAAGTATATTGCTGTTCACCAAGTTCTTCAGCATTTGTTTATATGCAGTTTATATTAAGACCAAGCGATCATGCAATCCTGTAGCATAACATTCAGCTTTTCTGATGTTCCATTAGTATTTATTACTCACAAGTTGTGGGGGATTAGAGGGGAATTCTTTGTCAATTTATGAAGTGCATACCCTTACAAAGATTATGCATACAGTGGGAAGTGGTTAAACATTAAAAAAAAAGCAGCCAGCAGAAATAATGGCTTCAGTTTGAAGAGCCATCATATACACAACTGGTATTGAAACTGAAGAGCAAGAAGCAGGTGGGTGGTCCCAGTGGTGCTGTGGGTACAAAATTGAATATACGCTACCTGCCAGATGCCTGCTAGAGTAAAGGACCAATCTATACAATTCTCTCAGGAACATCTGGATTGTGATAACGTAACACTATATCTTCAAGAGATTTACAGTTTTTAATTAGCACACACTATATTTAATGTTTCAGCTTAGAATCAGTCATTTTATCTCCTGTCTATAGCTTCCTACAAAACAGAACTTAACCAAGAAAAAAAGACAGCCTTATGCAAGGTTGAGATTTCAAAACTTCAAATATGTTCTTATGTTAAGTATCTTCAAAAGAAAAATCTAGACATAAACCTACAGCATATAAAATTCTTTATCTGCAGTTATGAGTTCTTCCCCACATTTTAAGTGTTTAAACAAGAAAGTACACACATAGCTTAGAAGCAGTTGTTGAACTACATACAATTTTATATATGCATTAACAGACCTATTTAATATGGTTGAAAAATGTACTTATACATATTTTTTTCCTGAATGCAGCAATGCATAAAGTTTCAAAAATTCTCTGTGTAACAAGTTGCAGAACCACAGAACTTAAGCAACATTAGAGTGGTGCAGCTGTTCCATACTACCACGTATCTCTCCACAGGACTACAGCAGAATAAACTTAGAAAACAGAAATTAAAGTAACTACAAGTTAAGGTTCCAACCTTGCTCTAATACATGTACATACTTTTAAGCTGGCTGGACATTTAAGAGCCTAGACAAAAAGAGATACCACATGCTCATGTTGGCACTGGTAATGAAGGTTCCACTTCTGTATTTCCTAAGACTCCAATTTGCAAATTTGACTTACACTGATGTTTGCTTAAGTCTTCTAGTAGCTCTGAACTTACTTTTCAAGTCATACCTAAAAACTGTATGAGCCTCACTATAAATATGCTCAGTAGCATATTTATAAGCATATATAAGCATATATGCCCCCCGCCCCAAACTTTCAGAAACAGCACCAATTCTTATGTAATCCATGAAGAAATAGATGGACGGTGAAACTGAGTTTGTTTGCAACTGTAAAACAAATTAAAAGGGAATTCATCAATGGTGTATCATCAGTATTTATTTTCGCTATGAGAAAAAGAAATTAAATAACTCAGTTTTCTAGACAACTATGCCTAAGTAAAAGACCACAGTCAAAAGAAATGGGGGAAAATGAACGTGTGTTTCTTCTCTTCCTGAATTTATTTTCAACTTTTGTTCTTTTTTAAATCAGGGAACAAAAGTATAATTATTAGCATACACACAATATAAGTGAAAACATAAACATACCATATCTTTCCAGAGCTTCAGAAACTTGTCCTTTCAAATTCTAAAATGGACTTCTACAGTTCTTGTACCTATAATGCAAAACATTACATTTCAGTTTTTGCACTACACTCCATACCAATCTGAAGCTCAATACATCTTCAAAACAATACAATCAAGAATGGCCACCCAATTAGTCACAAGTTTGCAACTAAAGGAAACATACTTAATCACAGAATATCTCAAGTTGGAAGGCACCCATAAAGATCACCGACTGCAACGCCCTGCTCCTCGCAGGACTACCTAAAACTAAACCACATGACTTCCCAAATTAAGTCATACTTCCCATAAAAACCACATCAGAAAATACTTAGTATGTCAGGGAAACTATGAAAGCAGAAAGTCCATACACACAATGTTTCTTATTCTTTCCTCTGTAGCGATGCAATAGTTTTACAATTCCATTCATCCAGTTCCTTACAAATGTCCATTTCCTTTATCTTGAAGATTTTGGCAAGGTTTCTCCTTCCCCTCCCCATCTCCCACCCTTTTTTTTTTTTTTTAAAGAATTTGTATTTATAATTAGAAAAACCCCACACCCAACACTCAAAAGAAGTCACAGACTGAACCACATCTTTGTCCTGGCTGCATAAAATTGCTAGAGTTTGGTAAGTTTTTTCTAGAAATTGTTCATTTTCAGGAAAGCCATAATTAACAAGAGACACACAACTAAAACTGACTTCAAAATGTTTTCAACAAATACATAAAAGCACAATACATTTCATGGGGGAAAAAGTGACAAATGGGCATACAGGCATATAACTGAAGAAATCTAGTAATTACTTTCCAAAGAGTTACTCATTTGGCACAGACTACCACATTTCCAGTACTGTGAAGATTTAATACTTAAGTTTCTTGGTTCTAAAACTCTATTAAGAGCAAATAGCTGATTTAGGCTTATCTCCAATATAGATCAAAGTTCCCATCAAGGAAACCCTGATTTGGTTACCTTAAGAGTACATTCAGGTTTTTCTTAAAAGATGTCAAACCACAGAGAACCCATCCAATACCAAAGGCCCAATTCTTTATCAGGGATGTGAAATGGGGTGATCCTGGACTGACAGTCATCAGTCATGCCAGTAAAGCTCTAAAGCACTAACAGTTCGTACACAATTTTTTTTATTTAAAGAAAAAAGTTAATTAGGGCACCCTACCTGTTTCATGAAACAAGATTGCTATTTCAACAAACAATTATGGTAATTATGTGGATTTATGTACAATTAGGATTAATGAGTTAATGTTATGCAACTGTGTCAATAAAGCTTTACTACCTTTCAGAAGAAGAAAAAGAATAAATTTATTTGAACAATGAGACAGTAACTGATTTTCCTATGTGGAGGTGGCACTTCTACTCCACACCAACAACAGAAATACAGAACATCTACCTTATATTCTACTAAAGAATAATTCTTCATTCACAATGATGCCATTAGGCAAACTCAGTTGAAAGTATTCTGGCAATGTGACCAATTTCACAGCTTGTATCACAGAGCTTCTAGCTTAAACTCCAACATATATATTTGTTCATGTACACACATAGAGCAATGTCATCCCTATGAAATTCACTCACTCTCTGCTAAGGTACAAAAGCTCCAGCATTCACTACGCACAGAGTACGAGCAGAACACAAAGTACAGCATGAAAAAGTATCTATCAAACACACACATCCATCTGGGATCTTAAGACTATTGCCCAGCAATAGGAGAAGTGAAAACAAAGGTTCTCAACATAACTGAAGCTATGCAGTTTAAGACAGTACAATTTACAGAAGAAACAAGACCATAGTTGGAGGAGATGGAGACAAGGGTCTCGCTTGATAACATGTACCTAACAGCAGAAAAGCAAGAAATCCCAACAGCACAGAACTGAGGTTCCCAGACTTCCAGTTCTCTTTACTCAGTCCTCCCCCAACAGCTACCACCAAGGCAGAGCAGGAGTTCTCCAGTCTACTAAAAAAATTTGCTCAAAGGCTACACAACCACCAACATGCAATACAAAATTTGTAATGCATGTCTAAAAGGAATGAAAATAATTTCATGAAGTCAGATGTGCTTTCACATTCACCTTTAGTATACTTATTAGCATTAAGCCACATCTGCCTAAAAAAAATGCAAATGGCAAATGTGACTAAAAGCATGGCTAACACTATTGCTTCCACTCAACCTAAAGAAATCTTGATCTGCCACATGACCTGAGTCAAGAGCTGCTTGTTTACAACAGTGTCATACATTTTCAACAAGGAAGAGACTTCAAGGCACACAATGATGTTAGCAAAGATGGTAAGCCACTGAATTAACAAAACGGCAGCAAACAAAACTGCAAAATATTAAAGAAATTAATTATAGATCACAGAAAATACTCTGCAACTCTTATGTCTGGCTTGATGAAAGGCATCATGAAATCACCCCTATCAGGTGCTTAAACAATGTTTCCCACTTTTTTTTTTTCCAAGAACTGTCACAACACAGGAGCAGAAAATAGATTGTTAACATAATTTCAAATGAGAATAATTTTCTTCCACAACTGACATTTTTATCTAACAACATTAGCCAAATAAACAACTATTCACAAACACCCTTCTTTCAATAAGATATTCAGGTCATAGGAACCATGCAAATGGAATATTTATCATCACCTTACAATGTAAAGGGCTCGACCAATGCCACCAAGAAACACCACTATTTTCTGTGAAAGTGAAGCATCCTCCTGTGCCCTTGACCTCTGATGGAACTTGCAGGTTGTGTGGACTATAAGTATGTATTTCTATGGTCCACAACAGACTAAGTTTTGCTACAACAGCTGAAACACACCTAGATGCTAGTATACCTTGGACTTTCTAAAAATAACATAGACTATATACACATACTAAACCACAATTCGAAACAAAAATCATTATCTGAATCATTATCTGAATAAGGCTATAAAAATAAAAGATGAAAACATATTGGAAGTAGCGATAGACCTCCTCAGTATTATCTAGCTTTATAGGAGTTTTTGAACTCTTTTAAGATAACAAAAAACATGATACTTTAAAATCAAAATATTTTAGGCATTGAAGTAATCAGCTCAAACACATGAATAACCATAATGCAAAAGAAAAAACTCATCTACAACTATGGTAGCATTTCCTGAAATATTTTGACCTGCAGCCCATTTTAGAAGTTCAGCTCCTTTAAGAGTCACACCACCACCCTCTAACACCCCAAGCCTGCTGAACCGCAGCTGCTGCAACCTGGGTCCCAGAGCATACCAGAGCAGGAGCACACAAGCAGTGCCAGAGCCTGGCTGCCTGGACAAGTCTGGCATCCCTCAGCACCGTGCAAGCTTGGCAACATGTTAGATAGCTCTTGAGGCTCCCCTGCACACAGCTCCTTAAGGTAAGGGAGAGGAGGTGTTTATTTGTCATTCTAATCTCCTGATTTCACCAATTTCTTTGGTGTAATGATTATCAACAAGTCCAAAAAGGGGTCCACCAAAGGGAGCAGAAGTGTGGTCTCTTCTATGAAGGAAAGACAAAGAACTAGCTTCACTCCTGAAAATCTAGCTTGGTCAAGACAGCAGAAGTCCTGCCACAGTCCCCACAGGACACCAGAGTGAAAAGCAGATGATGTGGACTAATCACTGCCAACGAATTATGCAACAACTACCAAACCCAAATACAAGTCCCACAGTTTTCTGCTTGTGATCCCACTGGCTGATGCGAGGCCCAGCAAGACCAACTGGGTTTCAAACTGAGACAATGTACCTTACAGGCTTTGGTACACTTTAGTTTTGTCTTAATTTCAAAGCTGTGACCTAAGTATGTCATACAAGTATTGCACATGAAGGCACATGGAGGACAGGGAGGTCATTCAAGACATCCAGCATGGCTTCACCAAGGGCTAGTCTTGCTTGACCAACTTTGTGGCCTTTTACAATGGAGTGACTACATAAATGGACAAGGGAAGAGCCAGAGATGTAATCTACCTGGACTTTTGTAAGGCTTTTGAGACAGTCACATACAATATCCTTCTCTCTAAATTGGAGAGATGTGGATTTGATGGGTGGGCTGTTCAGTGGATGAGGAATTGGTTGGATGCTTGCATTCAGAGGGTAGTGGTTAACAGCTCAATGTGCAGATGGAAATCAGTGACAAGTGGTGTCCCTCAGGGGTCTGTATTAGGACCAGTAATGTTCAGTATCTTCTGCTGTGGTTGACATGGCTGAGGGACAGGATGCCATCCAAAGGGACCTGCACAAGGTCAAGAAGTGGGCCCATGTGAACCTCATGAGGTTCAACAAGGCCAAGTGCAAGGTCCTGCACCCGGGTCAGGGCAACCCCCAGTATCTCTACAGGCTGGGCAACGAAGGGATTGAGAGCAGCCCTGCAGAGAAAGACTTGGGGGTACTGGTGGGTGAAAAACGACACGAGACAACAATGTGCACTCACAGCCCAGAAGGCCAACCATATATATACTGGGCTGCATCAAAACCAGTGTGGCCAGCAGGTTGAGGGAGGTGATTCTGCCCCTCTGCTCTGCTCTGGTGAGACCCCACCAGGAGTGCTGCATCCAGCTCTGGGGCTCCCAGCACTGGAAAGACATGGATGGACTTGTTGGAGCAGGTCAAGGAGGGCCACAAAAACTATGAGAGGGATGGAGCACCTCTCCTGCAAGGAAAGGCTGAGACAGTTGGGGTTATTCAGTCTGGAGAAGGCTAGGCTATATTGGCAAATATCACAAGTCATGTAAGGCCAGAGCAGGAGAAATATTTTTCTGCAATGACTGCAATGCAGAATACCGCGGTGTCTTTTCATTTTAAAACACTTATATTTAGGTTTAAATGAAAACGTTTCTTCGAAATTCCTAATCGTCATGCATCTCTCAAATTCTTCAAATTTTACAGGCACAAGATGAAGCCATTTTTTAAAAGAGGGTCTACCTAGATCTGCATAAACAGTGTTTAACATACAAACAAGTGCCTCTAATATACAGACACAGAGATAGGTAATCTTTGCCCTAGAGCTCTTTATTTAAAATTCAAAAAGCAGTCTGAAAGACCTGCAAGCCAAGCAAAAATACCTCAGATCTGTCAGTTTTATCAATAATGATGCTACAGTGGAGACTGCAGCCACGCTCTTTGGGCCGCATCCTGCACTTGCATAATGTCAAGTGTAATTCCCCTTTGTCGACTTTTACACCATCGGGTGTTTTAGATCCTTCATTCTGAAGGTAGAGAACAATTAATAATTGGTTATTAGAAACTTTATTGGCCTAATGTGTGACAGAAGCTGTTACAGCATGGCCTACATTCTTACAGACTGGATGAACTGGGACATTCGTGGCTTTATACTACAACTGAGCCCTTTTGTGTCACAGCCCAGGTCAATACTGATCAGTAATTAGCACCTCTGAGGGAAGTTTCCACCAAGAGAGCAATTACAGGGACAGCAGCTCAACCCTCCCTCCCTGATGGCTCTCTCCAGAACCTGAAAGAAACATATTTGTGAGATCACATGTTACATTTTTCAACGGCATTACATACGTTGCATGCCAACTGGACCACAGTTGCACATCAGTAGTTCCAGTATGCTTAACTGCCTAGACCATGGAGAGCAAGGCAGCCCTTGTACCGCTGAATCATTTTCCTCTGCCATCCCTGCTGTTTCGGTAGAGCAATCTTCTTGCCTTAATTCTCGTCTCATGCCTATGGAATTCCCATCTAAAGAAAAATTCACTCATGATTTTGTATGTATGCTAAATGAAATTCCTTGCTAACAAATACCAAGACAAACAAAAGCTTTTCACGTGCAAAGGGGCAATTAAAACATGAATTACGACATCAGGATGTCTAACTGCATGCACAGGGTGTGCATCTATGTAGGTCTACTTCATCCTTTTTAAGTTAAGGTGAAGCTGAATTTTCTTACCAAATGAAAAAAAAAAAAGGGGGGGGGGGGGGCAGGCAGATGGATGGATGGACACTGTTAAATAGACGCAATTATGTCCATATTTATTCTAACTCTTTTCCCCCCTCTTTCTCTCCCCTACCTTCAAGAGCCCCCTCTCTTCCTTCCTCCCTCTCCCACTGTCTCTGTGACATACGTTACAGCCAAAAATTGAAAAGACAGAAGTGAACAAAGCTATAGGAAACTTCTGCATGTTTCAAATTGCAAAGCAACGAGAATTCAGTGCCTTTGTGGAACCAACGTCTTTTTCAGTTTTAGAATTACAAGATTTGCAGGTATGCACGTTTCCTTGTCAGCAAGAAAAAAATATGTAGCTGGAAAAAAGTCCTTGATAGCCACCAGTTGCACATCAGTTGCTCCAGTATGCTTAACATTTGGTAAACAGAGAGGTAGAAGTGAGGTACACATTGTTTTGTTTTTATCACAAATAATTGTAATTATGAGAAGAAAAGGTATTATGCTATTTAGACAATTCTTTCCTTTTCTGTTCCTGAGGGATTTTTCGAATGCTCATTCTGAAATGAGAAACAACAACAACAACAAAGAAAACAAAAAGGAAATTCTTTAATCCCATCCTTTACTCTTAATCCAATCCATGTGACACAGAATAAATTAATTAAAGACGAAGTTTATATCTGAGATGGCACTTTCCAGTTCTTGGTTGGAGAGTTGCACTGCCTGGGCTGACCAGGGTGGACGTTTTCCTCCACGGTCACACAGCACATGCCATGGCACCGCCTCACAAAGCCAGCCGGATCAAACTGTTCAGGGATAGCTAGGTCTATGCCTGGCAAAAGCACATTTTTTTGCATTTTCAGCTTCCATTCTATTAATTATGGAGTTTTATGGGCTGCTGTAGACAAATTATGTTCCTTTTTATGAAATCTAGATTTTATCTTCTCTTATTCCCTCTTGGGAAGTGTTAATGGATACAAAAAGGAAGGATTACAGTGACGGTAACGCCACACTGGGAAACCCTCACAGCATAAATTTCCGAGCCAATCTAGATATTAAAGCAGCCCCTATCTCCTGCTGTTCCAATCCTGCCAGATTTACAAGATGCTCCTCAGCCGACCATACATTGTTGAAGCGTTCTTGGGGTAAACATGGGCTACTACAGTCTCCTGCTATACAAGAGAGATGACCGAGCTGAAACTGCCGTGACAGCAGCCAGCTCCTTTCATTGCCGTTTCCAACTCCTGCCTGAATCCAAAGGAGGTGCCTTTCCCATCCCTCCTGTAGTCACAGACAACGCACCCTGAAGACTGTGAGAGGCGTTTGCCAGCTCCGGGATTTGCCATCTACAATGGTAGCTTTTGCCTATCTTCCCCAGCTGTTAATGAATCTAAGCCTGACACTACAATACCCTTGCACTCTTAAATGAGAACAGAGAATTTCTTAAATCACCTTTTAGTCAGAAAAAAACAAGGTGAGGATGTGGAGCCCAGGGACTTCGACAGTACCTGTGGCTGGTAGATGGAGATAGTAGGAGAAGCTCTCTAACCTTTAGGTAGCCTGCTCTTCAGCCTCGAAGCGTGACTCGATGATTGAACATCATCACCGCATTTCATGTGGCTTTTGAACATGCAGATTATGCTTTGGCACGGCAGAAATCAGCGTGCCTGAGTGCCAGCCACAGAACAAACTGCCACACCTGAACCTGTGAGGGAAAAAGGGCACGTAGATTTAGCTGGCTACCCAACGGGAACCAGGAGGGGAAACAAATAAGAGCACAAATAGAAATAAGCACTCATCGGTCTCTAAAAGACTGATAAAACCGATTTAGTTTTATCAATATCTGTTGCTAACTCATCATGGACAGTGGGAATATCATCACAGAATGAATGAAGGCGTCAGATAATCTGAGCAGCTCAAAGGATCAGGGCGACTCTAATTACAAGTGCTTGATCCCATCCAAAGATAATGCTTTCTTTCAGCCCCCCTGCTCAGGAGGTGGAGCAATACACACTCCAGGCTACGTTCCTCCTCTACATACGGTGTACGAGCTAAGATACTGCAAGTTGTGTCCAGTATTTGCATCAGAGTAAAGCATGCTGCTTGCTTATTAATTAGCATAGAAATTTAATACTGGCTGGTTTATTGGCTTACAAATATATTTTGGCAATTACAAGAACCTACTGGATATACCCACAAGGTGAAAGCCTGGGAATTTTTCCATATATTTAAATAAATCCAAGATTGACCTCAATTCAGTATAAGGAAGATGAACATTTTATCTTCTTAGGCATCTCTCAGTATTTTGAAACATTTTCTCTTACATGTAGTACTTCACATATGAATATGTACCGCATTTTACGGTAAGCTCTTGGTTTGTTTAATCTTATCTGTATTTTATTTTTTAATTTACAATAACTGGACATATGGAAATGCTTGGAAATAGATGAATTTGCATAAGGTCAGTGTTGTTCCACATTTTGTTCACTTAAGAAATGATGGCAAATATGCTAGTGAAATTTATGCTCAAATAATCTCTGGTGTTCTGCTACATTTAAAAAATGCAATACTCCTGTTCCTCTCTGTTCACAGTAGATTTCATGTTATCCTCACAGCCCTTATTACCAAATATAATTTGTTTTTCCAGATTCTGATGCCAGATGCTATTATGTTGGAAAGCACTTGATATACATAAGTGTAACAGCCAATTCTATAAAACGTTTCATGGGTTCCCATGTTCCCATGCAGCACTGACAACATTTTGTTAATTAGGAAAATCAAGTTTGCCCAAGGAGGGAGAAAGGCTTGTCAATATTAATGATGGCAAGATCTTTCTCTCATCGTGTGAATCACACATTTCATAATAAGAACGGCAGAATGATATTTTTTGGAGCACAGAAAGAAAATCAGTTTTGCCAGGCACCCACTGAACAAGGACAGAGAGGGGCTCTGCGGACTATGATGAGCAAAGTATTTGTTGTCTGAAGTGGACATATGGCAGCACAAGCTTTCAGACGTGATTTCGGGCTCTAAGAGGAATGCTGAGAAAGCTCTGCTCTAAAGTACTGGTTAAAGTGGACCTAGCAGTGAATATAACAGGTGACACAGCATTCCTGAGAATATCCAAATCCAAGATGAAATTTGGCTCATCTGGGTTAACTTTAAATGTGAAAGGAAGATGCTGATGTCCAATTAGCAGACACACAGAGGAGAGAGCTCTGTAAAACAATAAAAGTGCAGCTGCCCCACTGGCACCGAGGTGATGCCAGGAAGATCCGAGCATATGAGCTGCTCTGCAGGGCTAACGCACAACGTGGAGTCCACAGGGCACGTGATCATTGCTTCCTTATTTCCCCTCCCCCCCCCCCCCCCACACACACACACACACAAAAGAAGAGGGTTATCAGAAGCTATCAGCAAGGCTCTAAGAATATACACCAACTTGGAAAACAGAAAGGAATCAAGATGTATGGAGGGTACCGAGCACTGCCTTTACATACGTTGTAGGAAATGAGTGAATAGTGCAGGTGGACAATAAACAGGAGGAACCTTAGTGAAAGCAATTCATACAGCACTTGCTCTGTACTGTGAACAGATTTTGAAATCAACGTTGATAGCAGAGCGAGGATCTGTGTTATTTTTCACCTGGAGAGTTCATTGTTCGGGAACAAAGGGATGCAGGACCAGCCAGGCGCACGGGGTCTCGGCGGTACCTCCTGTGGGCGCAGGGTGGGGAAAGCCTCCGCAGCCTTCCCGAAATTACAGGCGCCTGCTTCAGTGCGGGAGGTGTCATGTCCACCCAGAGCATGCAAATCCACCTGCAGCAACCATTGCTAAGCAAAGTACTCTTCCAGTTTGCAGCGCACCACATTTATGCCACAAGTTTATTTTACAACGAAAAAATGCATGTGGACTAAAGCGGCGCTTCCTAGTGAAAACGGAGTCAGTTTGCTTGACAGCAAACTGCTATAGACCAAAGATAATGGTAATCAAGGATTATAAACTATTACTCTAATAATCTGTTATAAATTATTATTTTTCTACATTTAGTCATCATTCCCTATCTATTATGTATCCTCCAGAATATCCCATTTGACGGTGGTGAGAAAGCTAGTGTACATGGATTTTGCTTGCTGCTGAATTTAATTGTGCCTTATGGGGATTCCCTTTTGTCAATGGTTAGTTGGATATTGATCTACATAACTGGAAGACCTTTTATTTTATTTTTTTTTTAAACAATTGATCTATAAATAAACATTTGCAAGGAAGCACACTAGACAAGGAGAGCTTTCATCTTTCAAAATTCTGCCAGTAAAAAGCCTACTAATAATCTGTAGATGTCTTAGACCATGTCCTTTGCTGATGGAGAAGTTTGGATACGATGTCAGGGGGTGAACTGGAGTCAGAGTTGTTGTTTGGTTGTTTTTTTTAAATTTTTTTTTTATAAGACATCCCATCATTTTTGTGGCACACAACAGGTGCAGGGAAGATTATTCAGCCGAGGGCAGAAAGACCTAATCATAGGGCTGCTGTTTAGCCAAGTACCACCTTGATTATCCAAATGTCATGGGGACACTGAATATGTTTGCCTAATTAAGGCCTTGGCTAATGGTGGTGCTTTTAAATGTAATTAATAGCTTTCTGGGGATACAATTATTCTGAAAAACAAGGAGATGGTGGTAATTGAGGTTCAGATAACTGTGGTAGAACAAACAAGAGCTAGCATGAAACGAGTGAAGAATTATGTGAAATATTAATTAATGAATAAATATGAAGTTATCACTCATTTTTAAGGATACCATCAAAACATATGAGCAGATGAATTGCAGTCACAATATGTGTTAAATTTAACAGAAAGTATGAAAGCAAAATTACATTTACAAAATGAAAAAAAAATAAAAAAAAGAAGTGTTACGTTAGATTTTAGAAAAGCAACTGACAAATTCATTCCATCGTTTAATTAACAGTTTTCCTTCTTTCTCATTTGAGAGGCGGTTTCTCACTTTGTTCAAGGTTCCTTCCTATATGTGTAACAGAAATCAGACACTTTCTTCCAGTAGAATTTGCATGTCTCAAATGATGTACGTGATTCAAGCCAGCTTTTACTGTCTCTTCAAGACAAAAACAATAAAAAAACAACAACAACAAAAACTCGAGTAAACTTCAAAACGACATGCAAATATCCTGCAAACATGCAAAACACAGCCCTCCTCTCAGAGAAGCGAGACTGCACCTGCACCGAAGGCCAAGCCTGGCAGGGGCCGCCAGGCACTGGGCGGACAAGGGCCTTTCCCCCAACACGGCGGCCGGGAGCGGAGTCTTGACACAGCGGAGGGGGGCACGCAGAAAGATGGCTTTGTGTCCAGCCGTTTGGAAATATAGATTGATACTTGATACAGACAAGTGGTGTCCCTCAGGGGTCTGTATTAGGACCAGTAATGTTCAGTATCTTCTGCTGTGGTTGACATGGCTGAGGGACAGGATGCCATCCAAAGGGACCTGCACAAGGTCAAGAAGTGGGCCCATGTGAACCTCATGAGGTTCAACAAGGCCAAGTGCAAGGTCCTGCACCCGGGTCAGGGCAACCCCCAGTATCTCTACAGGCTGGGCAACGAAGGGATTGAGAGCAGCCCTGCAGAGAAAGACTTGGGGGTACTGGTGGGTGAAAAACGACACGAGACAACAATGTGCACTCACAGCCCAGAAGGCCAACCATATATATACTGGGCTGCATCAAAACCAGTGTGGCCAGCAGGTTGAGGGAGGTGATTCTGCCCCTCTGCTCTGCTCTGGTGAGACCCCACCAGGAGTGCTGCATCCAGCTCTGGGGCTCCCAGCACTGGAAAGACATGGATGGACTTGTTGGAGCAGGTCAAGGAGGGCCACAAAAACTATGAGAGGGATGGAGCACCTCTCCTGCAAGGAAAGGCTGAGACAGTTGGGGTTATTCAGTCTGGAGAAGGCTCTGGGGAGACCTGATTGCAGCTTTTCAGTATTTAAAGGGGGAACAGAGAAAGATGGGGATAAACTTTATAGCAGGGCCTGTTGCAACAGGACAAGGGGTAATGGTTTTAAACTAAAAAAGGGTAGATTTAGACTAGATATAACAAAGAAATTTCTTACAATGAGGGTGGCAAAACACTGTAACAGGCTGTCCAGAGAAGCGGTAGATGCCCCAGGCCTGGAAACATTCAAGGTCAAGTTGGACAAGGCTCTGGATCAACCTGATCTAGTTGAAGATGCTCCTGCTCACTGCAGGGGGGTTGGAATAGATGACCTTCAATGGTCCCTTCCAACCCATGCTACTCCATGATTCTATGAAAAAACCAAAAAGTAGTACCGTCCATATCAAGCAGCCAGCTGGTAGATCAGTTTGAGTTTGGGCTAAACCATCACCACTGTAATGCACCTCTGGGACAGTTCCACTGTTGACGTATGACATAAGCATGATTTCCAAAGGTAAAGTATATGAAGACAGAGCATGTTTTTAAAGCTATTTGGATGGATGCAAATAATAATGCTTTTTGATCCAAAGTTATGATCAGCCACATACTGTGAATATCCTTCTTTCCAAGCCAGCAGAATAATAAAAAAAAAAATTCCAGAAAAGTCCAATCCTCTGCTTTGCTAACTAGAAGCTTCTCTTAAAACACACATACCCCTGTTCTAAGGAAAAGCAAGTTGCTTCAAAAGGTCACCCCTCTTACCGAAGACAGTGAAGTGAGGGTCCAGAGGGAAGCCACCCATTTAGTTCCACTCAGCTGAACAACTGCAGCTTCTCCTAATTCTTCACCACTCTGTACAACATGGGTAAAGAACCATGCAGGATGGTAATGGAAAAAGGATCTGTAAAGACTGACTTCCATCCCCCTCCTCCATTCCTCAGTTTGCATAATACAGGAAAGAAAGCTCAACCTATTATAAGTAGTTAATGCTTCCTTTAAGAGATTTGTTTGTAAGAGAGAATATGAGAGTTCTGTGAGACAGAACACTATAATATTTAATTTATAATGTAAGCTTGCAACCCAAAAGTTTTTCTGTCAATAAATTATGCCAGTCCTAGCCACAAGAAGGTGGAGCTATTTAAAAACAGCAATTTAAAGCGCTGTTTGCTCACACGTTTCTGGATCTCAACTTTATTTGATTTTATCTATTTTATATTTCTCCTATGAGGTTATTTTCCTGAAGAAACACGTCACCAGCTGGTATAGCTACTGAAGTGTTGCTTCATTACAAATTATTACCTTTACACTGTATTTGCTTTCTGCTAATGAACCAGCTACGTTACACACAGTACTACTCATATGAGCCAGCTTTTTTCCAAACTTTTATTCATGAGCAATACAGCCTTCCGAGGCTGACAGGCACTGCTTATAAATACAGGAAGTTAATGCAGTAAATGTTAAGGTCAAAGTATTTAAGGTGACAAAAGTCACTTCAATCATGCAATTTGCTTATTGCTGTGTCTCTGGGAACCAACTATTTTGCAAAGCTTACAACACTCTCCAGGGGTGGGGAGGAGTTTATTTTCTAAAAAAAGTTAATATTCTATTCTAAATGTTACAAACTGATAGCAAGTGTATTACCCCTCTCCTTCCATGTACAAATCAGAATTTGATTAATGACAGAAACCCTTTCAAAACCTCTTTTCAATAAAACTCATAGCTACCTTAAGTATACTGGTTACTTCAGGAAAATGTGTAAAACATACTTTCTTTGTTTAAAAATCAATATCAATTCATTTACTAAAGTGAAGCAAAAACCTGGCCCACAGTACCAGAAACAAAGATTGATACTGGAAATGAGATATATGCCTACATACTTTAGGAATTTTCTCTCCTTGTCCTTCAATTGCACATTCTATTTTTAAGAGTTAGTGGCTTTTATCTTCCAGTGTACAAATACACTGGTGTGGGGAGGGAGAAAGACATTTCCTGCATTTAAAAAACAAAGATGAGTTCTCTCTGGACATTCAGTTAGTAAACTGAAACCAAAAGTAGCTGGGGAGAGGGGAAATAATAATTAACATAACATTCCTGCATAGCAAAAACTAAGATTATGCAAATTTACAAAAAAGTAAACACTAAATTCATTGCATGATAGCTGTCATATCATATACTACACTAATTATTGTTTATAAAAAATATTATATGCTTAAACATGTTCACAATTAAACATGTTTATGACTACTAAAACTTGACTCAAAAGATATTCCTCTCCCCCCGCCCCAGTTATGGGTTTGGTTAAGCAGAACCTCTGAATTCATAAAGAGCTAGTGAAGAACAGATTAAAGCACATATTGATAATGAAGTAAGTATGATTTTATACTGAGGTACATATTTCATATTTCCAAAGCAAGTTTTCTCCTACAAAAAGTGAAGTTAAATAAAAAAAACCCCAAACCTGGTTTATTTTCTCAAGTGGATTAGAACACAATCTCAAGTTGCTCTAACAGGGACTTTTAACAAGCTGAGAACATCCCTAGATGTACTTAACATATACACACAGTTTTAAATTCGATTCACAAAAGACATACCATTTGCATATGTCTTTAAGCAGCGGCAGTAATTAAAAAAAAGACTAAAACTTTTATTTCCTGTTAAAAAGGGGATCAAACCCACATAATGTTAAGAGTCCTGAAGAGGACCTGGACTGAGAGATCTAGGCTTTGAAACATGCTGCTGTGAAAAAGTTAACCACCTCTGGTTTTTCAAACCTGCCTTTCCTTCAGGACATTTTTTCATTTGTTGTTGGGTTTTTTTGTTTGGTTTCGTTTGGTTTTGGTTTTTTTTTTTGTCACACAGCCATACCCCTAAAAAACCGCAAACAAATCAAAGCATTTATTGTGCCATCTAGTAGCTTGGTGCTTTTATTTCTAAATTCTTGGGAGATACGCAGGATACTCCAGTGAGAGAAATAGCAAACAACTCCAGTAAACAGAAAAATAACTTGTTAATTCCAGTATGAAAGATGCTACATTAAACAGCAAACACTTAGAGTGGAATGGAAGGCATTCATAAAAGAGACATGAAGTAGCTGTAATATTGTGCAGAAATAATTTCAGTTAAAGGCACTTTTTAGCCCTGTAAACCTAAGCAGTGGTCTAGCTTTTCTTCCAAGGTTTGCCTGTATTGAATTGACAGAACATTATTGTTACGAAGACAAGTCATAACCACTGCAAACTGCATCTGTTTTAGAAGACAAAAGTATGTGAGGAAAACTGTCAAATATACATAGCAATCTGGTAATGCACATTTCATATTTTCAATTCAATGCACTAGTTAAACTCTGAATTTCACAGTTATTTTCAGCTTTTGGAAAAAAAGCACCTTCAACTGTTTCCAAGATGAAAGGGCACAGGGTATTGTGCCACCATCCAAACCAAGCAGTTTGTGAGAACCATAAAGTCCATTTTCCAGCAGTTTTCATTCTTATCAAGAGGAACCTCTCACCACATCCATTATTCTCCCACCCAGTCATAAATGTCTAACAATGCAGTTAAACTTAAAGAGTGTAGCTTCTCCCTTAGCAGGGAATCTCTAACTGGATGCTATCTGCATGAATTAGGAACTTGATCTTGTCTTTTAGACCTCTCCCTTTCAAACCAGTCAAAAAAAAATTATAAACTGACAATACAATCGCTTAGGTCTTACTTCATTGGAAATCAAAGCTAAAATCAGGTACAATTCCTCACTGAGGAACTTTTCAGTAGAGAGGCATGGTAAAAGTAATTTGACAAGCTGATTCTCACAGAGCCTCAGGTTTGCACTGAGGCAGGGAAGTTTCCATACAGACACAGAGGGACCATCCCTGAAGTGATGTGTAAGTCACAGGCTTTGTCCCAGAATTAGAACACCAGTTACGCAGAAGGAAACAAACAACTATTTCCATTAGCTGAAGAAAGAAAGAAGAAAAAAAAAAGTGTAACTACAAGTCTATAGACTACAGGTTCTTGCCACTTAGAGGAGAGCTGTGGAATATGTTTTGTTTCCTAAGCAGTAGTAACTTCTGAATGACCACATCACGTCATATTAGACATCCGACTTACAAATCGACTGAACCACAACAACCCATAGAGTTCCTTTCACAGAAACACTGCAGGTACAGGTTAAAACTGAAACCCAGGAAGCCGCGCAGTCAGGAGCGCCAGGTCACATTTACCAGCAAAGCTGCCAGTTCACGAGTTAGCAGATCCAACTCTTCAGAAACACGAACAAGTGAACATACTTTGTTAAGCAGGCCTTGCGCACTAGTTACACACCCTCGCAGTACTTCACATACCCGTACCTCCCCGACTGCCACAGCCGGCCATGCCGAAGGCACCGCGGTGCCCCGTGCCCGCAGCAGCCCCGCGGAGCGGGCACCACCGCTGCGCCCTCGGGCGAGACGGGAAACTGAGGCCGGGGCGGGCTGGGTTCACCCAAGGTCGCCCAGCGAGCCCGGTCCCCCCGAGGGGCGGGCAGAGCCCGGAGCCACCCGGCCTTCCCGCTTCGGGGAGGCGCGGGGCGGCCCCGCAGCCATGTGCCTCACGGGGAGGAGAGGGAGGGCCGCCGAGGCCACGCACCCCTGCCGCCGGAGCCTCCCGCCCGCCTTCCCCACCCCAGCCGGGGGATCACCCGGCGGAGGAAAGCGGGCAGGGCCACCTCCCGGCTCCCTCCCCTTCAGGGCCGGCGTGAGACGGGCGCCATCCCCCCGCCCGGCCCTCCCTCGGGCCGGGCGCTGCGCAGCGCCTACCGACCTGGGCGCCACGGCCTGCTGCTCCCAGTCACTCCCGCCGCCGCCCGGGCTCATGCGGGGGCCGCGCTGCGCTCGGGGCCGCGCCGCAGGCGAGGAGGCGCCGCCGCTGCTGCTGCTGCTGCCGCCGCCAGCGGAGCCGTCGGGGCCCCGGGGCGGAGGAGACGGGGCCGCGGCCTGGAGGGGCGGGGAAGGGAGAGGCAAGAGGCCTGGCGAGGCGGGCGGCGCGCAGGGGCGGAGGGCAGGCCGGGCCCGCGGGTGCGCCTCCTCTCGCGGACTCACACGCTCTCAGCCCGAGCCCCGCGCCACCATCTTGGGAGCAACGCGGATATCGGCGCGGCGCAAGCTCGGAGGACTCGCAGCGGGCGGGGGTGGGGGGGGGCAGGAAGGAGGACCCACTGTGTCGCGGCGTGCACCGCGGGCGGGGGCGGGCGGACGAGGCGGCTGCGACACGCTACCCACCGCGCGAAAACCATAGAGTTCCCGGACCGGTTCCTTCCTGTCTTTTCCACTCGCGTCGCCCGGCGGAAGGGGGCCGAGGCGGCGCCTGCGTGCCTGCACGCGTGAGGTGGGAGCCGCCATGTTGGAAGAGGGCAACTAGGGTGATGGGATGGGGGCGGGGCTTCCCTCCCTAAGGAGCGGCGGGCAACCCAGTGCGCGGGGTAGTGACGCGCGGACGGGGCGGAGCCCGCGTTTGAGCATGCGGAGGCTGCCGGGGTGGGGCTGGGGCTCCTGCACGGGCTGGGGCTGGGGCTGGGGCTGGGGCTGGGGGCGTGGAGGCGCGCGGCCGTTCGGGGGGCGCGCGGGGCCGCCGGGAGCGCGCGCCTGCGCGCACATACACGAGTGTACGGATGCGCGCACGTACGCACACACATGTGCACATACCCAGGCATACGGCCAGGGGATGTACACGGGCATAGGTGTCCGCACACATGCATATACCCAGGCATGCACATGCATGTAGTATGCACATGCATGCAGTATGCACATACATGTGGTATGCACATACATGCATGCACCCTGACGCACAACAGGTGCGCCAGCATACATGTACGCACATGCGCGTGCATACATGCATTTGCATGTGCACACGTGCCCCCGCACCCACTTGCCCAGCCACAGGCCGCCCAGCGCTCCGCCGCCCAAGCAAGCACGGGGCACAGCCGCCATAGCACAGCACCGGGCCATGGCGGCAGCCGGCGAGGAGAGCGGCTGCCACCACCTCCTCCAAGCCCCTCAGAGAGGTCCCCACCGAACCCCCGCCACCGCCAAGCCCTGCCACCACTGAGGCCCACCCGCGAGGCTGGGCCTGGCCAGCACGCCCCATGGCAGCCCGCCCAGGGTTTATCAAGTTTAATCTGGGCAGGGGGCCAGGGAGGGAGTGCAGGAAGGGGGACGGCCGGTGGCTGGGTGCTGCTGCTGCCGGCCGAGGCACACGGGGACAGGCAGTGCCTGGCCTGGCCGCCCCGGGCCCCTTGGCAGGCGAGGGGAGGCCAGGCCGGGTGGGAGCTGGAGGCCAGCTCGCAGTGAGGTGCAGGGAGGGCCTCACTGTCACAGCCCGCGGCAGAGGCCACCACGGCATAAATTTAGGTCACTGAAAGCCCCGTGTTACCCAAAGCCCAGACCCTGGGGGGCACCCAGGGCAGAACTGGCTGGCGGTGCTGGGAGGGTCAGAACGCAGCAGGGCCCTGAGCGTGGGCAAGAAGCCCCCTGGTCCTGCACAGCCCTGCGCGAAGCCCGGCTCGTCTGCCCCAACAAATTCTTCCGTTGCCTCTTGGGTCATTTCTTTCCCTCCCCTGCCTACGACCAGGCCTATACATTGCAAGCGTGCCTTTTTTAGGGATTTTAAAAGCAAAAGTAAAATTTGTGTTTTGGCTAGTCAATATTGAAAGCAGGTTGATAAAATAATTTCAAAGTTGGGCAAAGCATATAAAATTTTACTCTTTGGGATATTGAGTTTTTGTAGACGTTAACTATATGGAGCTGCAAGCATGGTTGTAGGGGACTAAGTAGAAAGAAAAAAGGAAAATGGGTCTGAATCTTTCTTACATTATCCCTTAATAATTAAAATAATAAATAATTACATAGAAGTCATTCTACCCTGGCAGAGAGTATACTTTTTCTTTTTAATTAAAAAAGTATAATCTAGAAGCATGAGAACTTCTTAAATGTTAGAATAAGCTGTTAAAACCATCGACATACATTCTCAAAGGCAAGACACTGAAGCCAAGGGTTTGTTTTGGGCCAGGAAATGTGTGTTTAAGATCTTTAAGAAGACATGGATACATGTTTTTAGCAAAATTTTGGAAGACCTAATGTGTCTGTTACAAGGTAATAGCTGGTAAGAACAGTGGACTTAAACTAAATCATTAAAAATCAGCTCAGAGAGTCCTGGTACTCACAGAGAATGTGGTGGGCAGATGTATAATTGAAATACTAAGACTGAGTGAAGTACTCTCCTACTTCAGTGTGGTCTGAAAGCAGGGTACATTGCTGTGCTCAGATAGACATCAGTATGCATCTAAAAATAATAACTGGGATGAACGCAGACTTCTGCATCTGGAGGCTCCCTCACAGCAGCAAAACCTGCCAACTTTGATGTATTAAAATTTCAAATTCAGGACAAAGTTTATTTGCTAAGAGCTTTCCTGTTACCTCAGATAGAGTAATACTAAGAAAACGGCTCTGGGAGGTGCACTCTTTCACTGGTTTTCCCTTGTTGTGCTGCCGAGCCCACATGTCCAGTCCTTATCTCCTGCTTGATTATAAGGATGCTATAGGGAAGCGTGTCACAGGCTAAAGTCCGAGTAAGCAACATCAGCTGCTCTCCTCTTGCCTACAGAGCCCGTCTTCTCATCACAGAAGTGCTCAGGCTGGTCAAGCATAGTTTGCTTCTGGTAAATCCATGCTGGCTGTACCCAGTCACCTTCTTGCTCTTACTGAGTCTGGAAAGAACCTCCCAGAGTTTCAGGTGAAGCTGATCAAGACATGTCCTCCTTGATCATACTCCAGATCCTCCTTGCCTCCAGCCCTTAGAGACTTCCCATGAACACCATGATCGTTCAGAGATGACAGACTGTGGCCTCACAGTGACAATGGCCAGCTCTCAGTGTGCTTGGTCGCTTCCCATCTGATCCCATGGGCTTAGTCCATAACTTCGTCCTCCTCTTGTGTGAGCAGCACCTTTTCTGTCAAGCTTTGCTACTACCCATAGGGATCTGGGAGCCCCAAGACCACACCTTGCCAGTAGCAAGGGCACCGATCTAGTCTTTTCTGTGTCTTGTGCCACTAGGTGCTCTGCCCCATTAAGCAGCAATACCACAATTTCCTTAGTCCTTTTGCTGCTGATGTACCTACAGATGCTCTTACTGTCCTTCACATCCCTCACCCGTTTCAACTTTGGCATATCAGGCTTAGATGATGCTTCTAAAGCCCTTCCTGGAATATACCCCAGACAGTCATGGCATGTAAGCTGTCTCCATAACTTTTATCAGGTCATTTAGCCATCTTCTTGCATCCTTATAGCAGGAAGGACCAGGACTGCTCAAAATATCCAAGACAGGGACACTGTGGATTTATATGATGGACATCTTCTTTACCACTCATTCTTTCCAAATAGTAGCTGACACTTGGTTTGGAGTTGTTTTTTTTGGCCCTTGCAGAGCAT
Organism: Falco naumanni; assembly: GCF_017639655.2. Taxonomy (NCBI): domain Eukaryota; kingdom Metazoa; phylum Chordata; class Aves; order Falconiformes; family Falconidae; genus Falco; species Falco naumanni. The sequence continues at coordinate 55,625,665 of NC_054057.1, read as the reverse complement.
CAGATGCATTTTTTTCCCGTGGAACTATCGATTGCAATCCTGAGATCTGGTCCCTAGTTAGTAGTGAGCAGCTCGTGGTGCATCACTGCTCAGAGGTAATATTGCTTAGACATATCACAGGTTTTCCTCTGAAGAAGCCAATGCAATTTTAAGGACGAGGCAGATGATAACAGACAGCTGATGTGGATGCTGGGGTTTATGTATTGCACTGAGTGGGTGCAGAGGTAATGGAAGGAGACTTCTCTGAATAGGACACGTATAAAAAGGCTCTGCCTTCTTTCTGTTTTGTGGAGGCATGGGACAAATCACATTGGCTGTGGACATGCAAAGAATGATACGTTAAGGAATATCCCCAGAGCAAATCACTCTATAGCAGTGTTCCATGAATGACCAAGCTGCATGATGGATTTCACTTTGATTCTGCTAGGGAGAAATTGCTATATTTGGGGAAGTACTAAATCACTTTTAGGCTTTATAGCATGTGCTTGCAACTTTTTTTTTTATTACTCTGAAGTAGCTTGACTAGCCATAGATTAACTATGGGCATTGGTTTCTGTTACAAAGGGGGTAATTGTACTTTCCTGCCTCATTTAATTATGTTACATATTCTGCAGTGCTTGGCTATTAGGGTACAGAAATGCTTTTGCTGCCTGGAGTGCTTTCAGCTACTTCACGTTGGTATAGTCAGCTGCTGGAAAGCAACTGGATCTGTCCAGCTGAGCAGACTCCGAATTTGGAGAAGTCTGGTTGGAATTCCTAGTGGAAAAGCCACCACTCCCTCCCTGCTTCCTCCCTAATCCCTGCTGCAGCTCTGGAGCCTGGGTGTGGACTGCATCTGAGGCGAACAAGTGGTTTGACTATTTTGCGGCCATCCCCTCCACAGAGCAGGCTCCAGTGAGGTGCTTCAATTGCGTGGCTGAAGTAATGCTTTGTAAAAAAGTAAAAATCAACAATTATAGCTAATAACCTGGTCACTAAATAGAAGCCACACAGAATATCTAATCTTAACATTTGAACATTTGGAAACAAGCGGTTTTTTTAACTGCTGAAGGGGATCAAATACGACTTGCCTCATACACAAATTATATGGAATAGGCAGCGGTTTCCAGCAGGAGGAAAAGGACATTAAAAATAGAATCCCAAGCCTCTTTCACCATTTACTATTGATGCTGGAGAAATGCCATTGTGAACCAAGTCTGCTGCGTATTAATTTCAGTAGACATTGATGTCTCATTTCAGAGCTTTGTAGAAAACAGTTTCCTCTGGAGATGTCTTCGTAAACGCACGCAAAACACCGAATGTGTCCTGTTTTCATTTCATGTGAAACCCCCAATACAAAAGGCCTGGTAATACTTTTTTTGTGTGTTGACTTCTAATAATTATGTGAGTGAAAATCAGATTGTGGGGCTCTGTAAGTGTAACCTCTTAGATGATAGCATCTTTTTGTGAGCAATCTACCTTAGCTAATCCTCTTTAGACGGAAGGGGTACACTGAAGTGTTATGAGCCTTTGGGAGCCAAGCTAAAAGCTTCAGCTTGCTGGCAGCTGAAGCCTTTATGCCTGCCTTTGCAGATAAAAAGATAAGGAAGGAGAAAAGATCATCAGCAATATAGTGAAATACTGAAGTCCTGAGGTAGAGTTTACTCTGGGCAACTGGGAGGTAAAAAATCCCTGTGGTGGGTGGATGATGCTGCTGCTGGACTGCGGTGGTCCGTACTCTCATCTGTTCCTCCCTTTCCCTGGTAGAAGTTTGGAGATGGATGGAACATTCTTGACTCAGATCTCATTTTCAATGCAGATAGGGAGACTTGAGCTCTTAAGGCTATCTATAGGGGACTGCAAGTCAGTTGGCTTAATACAGTGTAATCCTTAGCTTAAGTAGGCGGTGAAGGGAAGACAGTGCAGTGGAGTGTGCATAGCCAGGCCTTGGCAGGCGGGTGAGTTGCTTTGAGCTCAAGCCCTGGATGCAGGAGAAGTCAGGTCACAACTGAAGTGGGTGTTGCTTCTAACCTTTTCTCCTCTCATTCCTGGCATGATGGTGAGGAGTTAACTAATTTAAGGTGGTTAGTAACGTGCCCCCCAAAACTTAAAGCCTGTCCAACCCCTTCTGGCCACTCCACCCTTTGCCCCTTATGGCAAACGTGACCCCTCTTTGTACTGAGAGCTGTGGTAAAACTCTCAGTGGAGTCAGATAAGAGTGATGCAAGTGGAAACAGGGAAACAGGCACTTCACTTCTAAGAGTCATCTGGAGATGGACTAGATATGATTCCCACCACCACATATATATTTGTATACAGGTGTGGTTTTTTGCCAATGTTGATTTTTAGTGTCTGAAACCCATCTTAGGTTTTGTTACTGGTTTGGTATGTAGGAATAGCAAAGAGAATGTTTAAGCTCTACCAACTCACGGCTTTTTTTTATTCACAAGACAGAAACGTTAGTTTGAAAAATATAGAAGCAAAATGCAAGCAGTGTTCAGAAAAGTTTATTTCATCCCTTGACTAAACTCAACATTGCCTTTTGTCAGGTATGCCTCCAATTAACTTAAATCCCCCCCACCTGGAGAAAGAAAAGGTGATGAGTGATCAGCGATCATACTGTTGAGAGTGGTTTTCAATATTTCATTCTAGGATCTGAGCTACTTTACCTCTAGTTTTTCATCTTAACCTGAAGGACTGCACTTTTCTGTGGGCATTCCTGAAGGGCTATGCATGCTTCTGAGTTCTGAAAAGCACATTTGATCTCCCCTTTCTCCGCACAAAGAAATTAACTGGTCTCTTGATTGAGGTGTGATGTAGAGGCTCATGTTGTCTTGAAGCGGTTCCCATTTCTGGGATGAAGACTGAGCTTGATCGAGTGAGGTTGTTTTGGTTCCTCCCTGCAAGCCGAGGGAGATTTCCCGCTGTGTTTTGCTGAAATAAGCTCATCAGGGGAGAGCCTTGTTTTCCCTGAATGCTTTGCTTGGCACAGTGCCCTCTGTAAAGAAACAGGGTGAAAGGGGAAGCAGCTCATGTGCACCCCTTCGTCTCCGAGTCTGCTTGATGCTTCTGCTTCTTTCTGATCCTTTGGCGTAACCATTCTGGCCTAAGGAAAACCAGACCCTGCCTGCTCTTGGTTGTTTAAAAATAAAATAAAATAAAATAATAAAGATATATATATGCTCATCTTAGAAGTTTCTAGAATCAAAGAAAATGCTTGAGTATCTGTTATTTCATTTTAAGAAAGAGTCTACCCTGCCTGTTTACTGGGGAGAGTTTGAAGACATAAAATGGGTTTTGATAGTGGCAGAGAGATCAATGAGGCTTTCCTGTACCTGTCAAATTTGAACAGAATGACCCTCAATGGGGTTTTCTCTTCCCTTCCCTTGCCTTTCCTCTCCTTTCCTTGCCTTGCCTTGCCCTGCCTTCCCTTCCCTTCAAGAAGGTCATTAGGTCTTAGTTGCTGATATCAATGCAGCTCCTTGTGCCTGCTGTTTCTTCTGAAGTTAGGTCAAGAAGAAAATGGAAAGTGTTTGCCACTCCTTTAGTATGATCTGTGCGCATTTGCCCCATAGTTTAAGGGAAAAAAAGCAGCTTGGATGTCACCAACAAAAGAACTTCACTTTGAAGAAGAGAAGAAAGCTGGCCCAGCTGGGCCATTCCCTTGTGAAAGGAGGTTGCAGAAGAGAGGAGAGGGAGAAAATGAACTTTTTATTGTAAAAGCCAGGCTTGACTCCCGGACTCTGTGCCTTGCCATTAGTTGCCTCATTTCCCTTTATCCAGTCTTCCCAGACAAGGTTAACATTTCTAACAGCAGTTGTTGCAGTGGGAGTAAGTCACTGTAAGACTGCAGCTCATTATCAAACCTCTCCTTGTGAGAAGGATAAAATCCCTGCATTTCAGAAGGCCATAGTGCCGAATTGTAGTACACCGAGAGGCAATGCCTAGGTGCTCGTAGCTGTAAAGATCACAGAAGCACTATGTCCGTGCTGTGTCTGTGCTAGCTGGGCGTGCTGGGAAGCTTTTCTTTTGGTACTTTCAAGGCTTGTTTTGCATTATTTATCATGGTCGTCTGGGAGAACGCAACCACTCGGGAGCGATGAAGGTGTCACGGGCAGGACTCACATCAAGCTGCTATTAGGGGCAATACTCAAGGGACGAGGTATGATTAGTATGGTGAACTATGGATAAGGAGACTCTGTGTGAGTACAGATAGTGCTCACAAATTTTAAAAAAAAGCTTTGAGCTTTCACTTCAACCAGGCAGTCTCCTGAGTGCTTATCAGCAGTAGAGGAGCTCTGAAATTTAGAGTAGAGAGCAAGCCTGCATCTATACTTCTGTTCCTTGTTTCTGGACTTCAAACGTACTGAGGCAGAACATAAAATAGAACATGACCAAGCTGTATTGAAAGTTAGACATAGTTGGGATTCTGCAGATAGCACAACGGCCTCGTAAAATCCTTAGAGGTTGCTCCTTTCACAGCATAGCCTGGAGAGGCTGGCCAGAGGCTTCCCTTCAGGAGCTGATAACGATGACAGAGGAGTGGAGAAACATTTAGTCCCTATTTCACACCATGTTTCAGAAGTGCAGCATTTTACCGTTCCACTTCACTTTCCTTATGAAGTTGCTTTGGGTTTTCTTCTTGTCCATTATCAAAGGAGGCTGTTTATTGCTTCTGTTTCTCTCTGGTCCTTTGGTGAAGTTACTCCTGCCCTAAGGAGGAGTAAAGCCTGCTACTTCTTACTCTCTGGCCACCAGCTTACAGTGCTCAGTCTTTATAAAGCTGCTAGAATCAAGGGAAACACCTGAATATCTCTTGTTTCAGTGTAAAAGAGTCGTCCCTGCCTAGTTGCTGGGAAAAGCTTGAAAACGCCAAGAAAGTCTATATGGTAATGGCACAAAGAGCAGAAAGACTCCCCAGGCTGGTTTTTGAACCTAATTTTTTTGGTACTAACTTCAAGACGTTGACTGCTTCGCAGAAATGCTGTTGCCAGCACGCTAGGTTTGAATGCACACCCATGCACATGCATATGTACACAGTTCTTTGGGGCTCAGTTGCTCAGCCTCCTCGTTGCAGGGCTGTTTAGCAATCGTGTACTTCTAACTCCAGCTTCTGCCTAGCAGATGCATCGTGATTGCTTCATGGCGAGAGAAGTTAGTCCTGCCTGTGCAAAAACATGTATTTACTGGTGCTTTCTTAACTGCTTCAGTCAGTTGCCTTTTCCTTGTGGGTCCCCATCAGATTTTCCCCTGTACTGGTGCAGGAGTGCAAAAGGGCTTGCTGCCACCCCCTGTGGCCGCTCCATCTCTGCGGTCTAAAACAAGCAAGGCTCTGGCTCTGGCTGTCCCAGCTTTCCCTCTCAGTGCTGTGGGCTGGGTGTTTACTCTTCTGAGTAAACTGGTGATTCATATGAACGTGCTCAGCTATGTGGGAAGAGTCGCAGAAGAGTAATATGAAAATGAAGGGTTTTTTGAAAGAATCTTTTGCAAGGTTTTACTTTGATTTCTTTGGAAATCTTTGATTTCTTTCTCCAAACCACAATCAGAAAGCCAGACAGGTTTATTTATTTTTTTTTTCCCCAGCTAAAAGGTATAGTTTCATGTGTAATTTCAGGTGACACCCCACCCCCCCACCCCCCCCCCGGCCCTTGCCAAGTTAAGAAAATAAAAAGTGAGCTTTTAGACTGGCTCCTATTTCAGTATTTCTTTCCTTCACAGTCTCTTTCTTCTCCAGTGTCTCCAAGATCTTCCTCTCCCTTCCATCTTTCTGCTTCTCCCAAATTCCCTCACTTGCTTTCCATCTGCTGCTTCCCAGCTTTGAACATGTCACCCCACCTTGTGGTGCTTGCCTCATTGCAGACCTTTCTCTGTAGCTTCTCTGAGGTTGCTTCTCAGCTTTCTTGGGACATCTCTGGTTCTTTCTCTAGCTTGGGTTTTGATAAACGGAGCAAGAGAGTTGGTTGCCTTATGTGATCCTATCTTCAAGTCTCAAGGCTTGGGGACTACAGTGGGCAGAGTCATTCAGAACTACCTTCCCCAGAAACATTTTATTTAAAACTTATTCTTAGCCTGTGTGCTCCACAAGACCAGAGCTTCATAAGCAACATCCTACACAGTGAGTCCAATCAGCATGAGAAGGAGGTGGACAGCAGAACGGGAATAGAGCATCATACTGGATATGTTACCTATATACATATCTGGATGAAGCATGTGCATGCTGGGAAAGGCTGTATTCCTCCAGGAAAGGCAGCGGCACGTCACTGGGGAGTCCATGAGGGATGGTCTGTTGCTTCCTACTTGGCATCAGGGAGCATCTCCCATTCGCTTCAGGCCTCTGGGGCCAGGAGACGCCATCCATCTTTGGCCAGGGGTGCCAAGCGTGAGCGTGCTCAGGTGGGGAAGGGAGCTGCAGGGTGGCAATAGCCCATGTGGCACATGTACAGAATCTGCCATTGCTTCCTTTTCTGCTCCCATGATCTATGGGTCCGTGAACAGCTCCGGCTTCCTGCCCTGAGTTTTGTAAGGCATTATGTGATTTTGCAGAGGGAAGTGTGTAAATTACTTGCTGAGTTATGCACTTCATAAAGCCTTCTCTTGTTTCTAAACAGCGCATTTATTTTAGACCATGCCTCCTTGGGCAGCAGGCACATGCAGAAGAGGGAAAGAAACATGTTTCCTGGAAATATTTTAATGGAGTGATGTTAGCAGAGCTCTCAGGAAGGAGAAGCTGAGGCATGCGAGCTCCAGATTGGAAATCCCTGCTGGGGTTGTGATGGGAGTAGCTGAGCCTTGGGGTGGGAAAACAGGGAGTGTGGGGACCTCCAGAGAGGAAGGGCTGGACTATGGGCGCTCTGCAATGGGGGCAAGACAGCTTGAACTGAGGGCAAGTTTGGGCTTAGGTGCTGGTACTGTGTGTGTTCCTGCAGTCAAGCAAGTTCAGTGGACTGCATTTTCCTCTTCCTCCGGCTGGAAGGTGAGCACTTCTTGCACCACCGTATTTCTATGCCAGAAGGAGCAGCACAGTTTGGTGAGCAGCCCTGTTTTCCCACAGCAGGATGTACTTACGCTCAAGCCATAAATTATTTTCTTCTTTTAACATTGCATAACGATCAGCATGAGCTGGCGCTCCTAAATTGCAGTTGCTCTTCTGCTACCAATAACATGGGAAAACCGTGTCAGAAGAGTTAAGTGATACGTACAAGGCAGATCTCCAGTTCCTAGTGGTGGGCTTGCACCCGCATGCCTCTCTCCTCTGGCACTTTGGAAATAGACAGGGGAAACTGGGAGACAGAGTTCTTGCAAAATCACCTAACCACCGCCATACAGTCAGAGGGCTGCTGACCATAGTAAGGGTCCTATACGGTGTCTGACTCCCGCATTTATGCATTTTAACTTCTTAATAGCATTTTGGAGAGGTGTATCGCTAACACCTCAAAGAAGTCAAGAAAGCACACAACTTGCCACATTGCAGGCCCAGTGCCTCGCTCGAAGTAGCAGATTGTATTTTTCCTAAGATAAAGCTCTTTTATTTTTTGGAGGAAATTTTAAAGAGTGTGATATTGTGCCATTTATATGGGACAATAGATATGCGCTGCACACTGGCTGAAGAAGCACCCCGGTGCCCGGAGTAATGCAACCCTTGCCACCCGTTAATGCCAGCAATTCTGCTGGGGCATTTCACTTTCAAATAAGCCCTATTGTAAATATAATATAATAAACAGGGAGGCAGTGGGGAAATCAGAGGTGTGCTGGATGGGAGAGAGGTGAAGGACCAAAACGCTTAGTGAGACACACGGACAGAAGCTCTGATTGCTCAGCTGCTGCGTGCCACCATCCCATACGCCCCCATCCCACAACCTTTAACACTTAAAAAAGCAATAAAAACCCAGATACAAACCTAGTGATTTTTTTCAATTGCTCATTGATACAGTCAGACAGGTAATTATTATATAGGCTTAATTGTGGCCATCTGGAGTGAATGGCAGGCAGGTAAGGAGCCCTGTGGGTGGTGGGAGAGCCTTGTCTGCCCTGCTTGCAGGGGAGGGAGGCTGCAGGGCTGCTGGGCACCCCGGGAGCCCAGTTCTCCTCCTGGGGACTTTCCCAGCAGATGTCACTGTTCACCCATCAAATAAAACCACTCCCAGGCAGTAAAGGGCCCTTGGAAAAAGTCACCGCAGGCTATTACTTCAAAATGAAATACACTGCCTCAGAAGAATATTTCCACTTGGGAGTAAGAGTGAGAGCAGTTTATTTTTATAAAGGTGGCAGGGGACGGAAATTTGCTGTAAACTTGGAGGAGGAGAGTGTTACTGCGGGAGCTGTGCCTGCAGCATCCCCCCGGCCCTGCACTGCCGTGCCTGGCACACAGCTTTAGGGTGGGCGAGAGGTGCAGACGGACACCTTCGAGGGTGGAGGAGGCAGGATTTAGCTGGTCTCAGTAATGTTCCTGCACTGCAAGGTTCAGTAGGATTTAACCATGACTAACAATTTAGTGATTTAATCATGACATCGTTTTGTGGGATTAAATCATGACTAGCCCTGCCCACGCTTTATTTATTCAGTATATAGGTCCTTATGATGTTATATAGATACAAAAATCATATTAAATGCCAGAGGAGATGAAATGTTTTTGCCTTCAGTACATAAATTAGCTATGAGCAATTTGAAACTCGGTAATTTCTACTAGAAGCAAGTTACATTCTTGTTCTCTTCTAGAGATTTTCAGGGATATTCTTCAGATTGGAGAAAGGCTACAGGAGGGCTTTGTTTTCCATGCAGTATGCCAGAGCTGTGCCTGGCACACAACCGAAGTATCACTGCAGAGATATGCAGATACTACGATAAAGAAGCTCAGACACCAAAGTGACAGGTGAGCAGAAATGCTGCACTGCACACTGCAGACAATAGGTCGCTGGGGATCTTGCTGGCCTAATGATGGGGATGTAAACAGGATAATAGGCGCATTCAACATGGGACATCAGGAACGTCCACAATTGTATAGTTGCAGATTTCATCCTTGGTGATTTTGCATTTTAAACCAGGTGAGAAAGTGTGCGTGAAGAGAAAAGCAATCATCCTACTGCTGGGATATCATTAGCTTGCAACATGCTGACACTGGTAGGGGCACGCAGTGCAGACCGGGAAAGGGCAAAGCTGTGTGCTACCCTGCTTATCTACAGCCCCCCAGTGTGCAGAGCACTCCTGATGTTACAAAATACGTTGAAGATGGACTTCTCTGCCTGAAAATGTGTTCCTTTTTTTCCATTCCAAAATCCTGGCTTTTCCTGCCAGCCTAACCTTGCTTGTCTACTCACCCCACTGGCACACTTGTGCTTTCATTACCACTGCAGGCTCCAGCTGAGAAGTTTAGACCGTTTCCCCCCTTGTCCTATGGGAAATTTGATGCTGAATTCCCCCTTTTGATCTGATTGAATTTCCAGACGGATTATTCACAGGCATTTAGCCTTGTGCCAGCATTGTCTTTTGGGGTGAGGAGCTCCTCTGCCCTCTGGCAGGCGTTTCCAGGAAAGCGATCACATCCTCCTCTGCCTCTCCTCCATGAGATAAACTACCCGGACTCTCTGGGTCTCTGCTTGTCAGACTGGCTCCCCATCACAGCCCTCCTGGCAGCCCCACATGGGGTCTGGGTGTTTCATGTTCCTCCTTGTGAAGGGGGAGTGAGCAGAAGCAGGGTGCTATGCTGGATGAGGCTTACTGGCACCCTGTACATTAGTTTTACCAGGCATTTTTTGAATCCTCTAAGGAGCTCATAATGGGAAATTTTGAGGTATAGCTGATGTCAGAAAACAAGTGTCTGTATTCAGACTGGAGACCATTGCTAAGATACTCCCCAGGATTGCCCCAGACCTGATTTCCTTATGGAGCCAGTTCAGTCGCCCCTCCAAACTGCGCTTCATCTATTCAGGATGTCCCGACAGCAAACTCAATTTCCGACATTACGGAACAAGGAGGGTGACACTGTGTGGAAGATAAGATGTGCAAAACATATCATGAGTGGGCCGAGCCCACTGCTATTTTTCCCATTGTTTATGAAGACTCAGTATAAAATCAATGGGTTTAAGCAAAAGAGTCATCAGGTACCCAAACCCTGCAGACCCCGTGTTCACCCGCAGGGCTGGGTTCCCACCATGGGCACTGACTTTCCCTCTAATTCATGCGGTGTTTCCGTTAACTTTGGCATGAGCAGGAAGAGTTTGTTAGAGAAAACGTTTGAGGAAGATAATTTTGGGGCCAGGGAGGAGATGCCTGTGAGATACTACCAAAGGAGAAGGAGCCAAAGGAGGAGGATGGGAGGCCAGGGTCCTTGCAAGGTGGTAGAAGGAGGCGCAGGGTGATGTGCCGGGTGGGCTCAGGGACCAGGGTGACTCCCCTCCTGCACGTGCCTCTCCGGATAGTGGGACTGCTGCCGATGCCAGCCGCCTGTGGGAGTGAAAAGCCCAGGTCAGGGTACTTGTCAACAGCCCGGGTGAGCCACTTCAAAGGTCCTCTCAGAAAGTGGCCAGGTATTTTCCTAAGGCTCTGGAATGATAAGGCACTCTCTCATTGCCTGAGTTTTTCCCTGCCTGAAATCAGGTTGGCACACTTGCCAGCTCTCAGCTCAGCCAAAAGCCATTATAAATTGCCCCTCATCAAATGCAAAATGCTTGCCTGGCAGAGTTAGAGAAGACGTATTCTGTTCCTTGGGTTTTGCTGCAACTAAAATACAGTGCAGTTAATAGATCAGTCCCTGGAGAGCACCTTGTTTGGGAGAGGAATTTATCAGTGTCGGGGGTGTAAATTAGGTGTGGTGCAGACCTGGTGTAAGAGGAGAGGGGAAGCTCAGTGCCTGCGCATCGCACTGGTGCAGTGTGTGTGCTCCTCTGGCAACACAGGGAAGAGCTTGGTTCTCCAGAGAGGCCAGACTGTGATCTGCTGTCAGGCCTCAGTGTCACCCAAAATGGAGCATCGTGAATGTGGGCGTTAGCAATATCATCAGATTGGGTCTAAATAGCATTGGACTAAAGGCATAGTGTGGGCTTCAGCTCCAGAGTTTAGAGATTTGTAGTTCGATATGTACATGTGGAGAGCTGGCTGTGAACCAGGTGTCCAAGCCCTCTTGTGCTCAGTGGAGTTCAAGGGCTTCATTCAGGTCCCTCAGTACAGGTATCTGAGATACCTTCGCTGGCAGATACGTCATGAAACCAGTGGGAGACCTGGGTGGGTCCTTCTGGAGCACCAGCTGAAGGCACCTCAAGCGGCCCTGCCTGGCACCGGCACTAAGCCCACCCTAAATCACATTTAGGCACCTGCGTGGAGGAATCTTACCCATGATGTAAGCAAAATACTGTGAAATGAGGCTACCACTGCATCTTAAAAAAGCCCTTTCTGGATACCTACTCAATTAAAGCAAGTGGTGGTGGGTTGAACCATTCTGAAGTGCTGCAGGTGCTGTTAGTACGTCAGGTTGGAAGCAGTCTGTCAGCACACGCCCAGGGCTCCTGCGCATAGAATCACAGAATTGTTCAGGTTGAAAGCATCTTCATGCCTTTCCCTCAAAATGACACAAGGGAAAGGTGTTGGGACTAGGAAATTGGTGTTAAAAAAAGTATCTGAGCTGTTATTGATGGAAAGCTTGTGCTTTGCTAAACTATCCTATTTCATGGAAAATGTCACCTCCTCACAGCAAAATGCAGGTATTTGTTGTCAAAAGGCAGGTTCTAGAAAATGGCCACACAGTGCAAGGACTTCTTCACACGGGGTGCTGGGTTGTCTTGTGAGATGGATCCTCTTAGCTGGCTGCTCACACCGTAGCAGAAGCAGAAACACGAGGCTCCTGGATCAATGCTGTTGTGAAACACAGCAACACTCACAGCCCAACTTTCAGAGAAAATCTCAAGTTTTATCTGTAAGTCGAACATTTCCATGGAAATATCCATAAAACCTTTTCATTTCTTTACATTTCGATTGAGAAAAGAGTTTTTTTTCTGGCCAGACTCAGGGAGGACCATCCTGGGAGAAGCAAGGACTCCAGCTCAGGGGTTCAGCAAAGGGCAAGCGATGGTGTGTTTCAGGTGGCAGCGGTCATTAGCACCTGGCCTGGAGTTACATGGGGACAGGGGGGGAGCTTAAATGAACGAATGGAGGCAGAAATGGCCTTGGAGAATCTTGGAAAACTGAATAACAAGGTTCACAAAGCAAATTTCTGTGAGAATATGCACAGTGTTTTTTTAAAGCTATAGATGTGAGTCAGAAAATCAAGGCAAAGCTACCTTTAAAATGAAACAAGAAATGCCCGAACTCTTCCTGCCATTCCTCTGTGGAATCATTAATAGGATTTCTTTCCTTTTTACCACCTGTCTTGATGAAATGTCTATGAAGTACAGCTGAGACTACTAGTGCCTCAGTCCAGTGGAAATTGCCCAAGGCCTTGGGAAGAAAAAATGGACGTACAGGCAGACGGTCTGATCACGTTAGGCTCGTTTCCTTCAGTGCACAGGCGAACAGCAAACCTGTAAGGTTCACATGCATAGATGAGCCCCGCTGAGCCTTCCGCTGGTCTACACTGTGCTTTGTGGATGCTAAGAAGTCAAACCAGGTCACAGTCTCTTGAGTTGACAGTTTAAAAGTCTTTTTTTCAAAGGGTGTGGCGAGTCAGAGAAAGGTTGTGCATTGTTCAGGGGCAGATTGAGGGAATGAATGTTCCTTGCTCTCCTTCTGTGTCACGGTACAAGAAGTATTTTGGTTGTGTGATACTCAGTTTTGCAAACAAGCGAACCCATAAGTAGACCAAAATAATAAGAAATGGAAGCTTACCTATAATACTTAAAAGTGCACAGTGTTGCTGTGAAAAGTAAATGTTCATAGTAGTGACACAAATATCTTGCCCAGCGCTTAACAGCTGCAGATAGTAACAGCAGCATAATCTCAGTAATTATGCAAACATTCTAATGAAGCAAACTCAGTTTAACTTTCTCCCATCCTTTCCCCCAGCTAGAAATTCAGTGCCAATGAAAAAGCTTATCTGTGTTTATTTTAAAAAGGTGACATGTTGGCAACACCATTTAAACCAAATTAAGAAAATAGAACTGAAGATACATCTCCACTGACTTAATGGCCGTATATTCTTCCTTGACACTGTTAAAGGACTGTGCAGTAAAAATCTGGGCTGACTTACTAAAAATGTGGGTTTTGTCAGGTTTTTCCACCCGGTGAAATCCACACTCACACAGTTCTTTATCACTCCACATGAAGAGTTTGGTTTTGACCCACAAAAGCTGGTTAATTCAATGCATAGTGGTAGAAAAAGCAAGGATTTGACCCTTTCAAAACTGCAGTAATATGGACTATATCTGGAATCTACCTTTTTCCACAGACAAGAGCAAACATTAATTTTCACTGTAGGGTCTGGAACATAATATGTGTATCAGAATACACATTTGTCTCGGATAAGAAGTTTCCTGACAGGAAGCGTAGGCTTAGTCTAATGCTTATGGGACTATTGAATCAAAAAGCTAAGCTGTTCTAGGTAAGTCGTCTTCCAGAAAGTGCTTTCTGATATTCCTGCTTAGTGAGGCACATCTTCCTTAACTTAGGAAGTACCAGACCTGAAAACAAACTTTAAGATAGAAAAGCTTAATATTTCAAATAAGTTTCTAAACTCCTTAAATAGCCCACATGGCAAAAGTGTTCATGAAATTACTTCTGTCCTTGGATACACTCCAGCAGAACTCAGTGAACTTGAGGAAACTGGAAATTCAGTCGTGCATGGTCCAAACCAGAGAAAGCTGGCCCGCGTCTCTTTAAAGAGTAAAAACCACTGTCTTCCTCGGTAGGTTTTGGCTGAACGTTGGCTGTAACCACACCTGCTGTGGCCACGTGTGCAGACTGAGCGATGGTAGGAGGATATTGTCCTGTGTCTTCCTCCCCCAGCAGTCCTGTGCCCTGGCGAGAACTGTGTCAGACAGTGGCTGCCGAGCAGTGTCACTCCAGCATTTAACACTGGTAACAGAAAAGAAAGGAAGGTTCGAGATGGTCGCCTTGGACACCTTGACCTTCTGGCGTTGCATCCCAGTTTGCAACACATGCAAAAACCACACTGCTCATTCTGAGGGTTGTGCATGTTGAGTCAAATCTGCAGTTTACTGGTAGGAGAGGAAATTCTAGATCAGATAATTCTCACCCTGCACATCCAAAAATAATACGGGCTCTACTCGCCAATAGCGGCAAATAGCAGCAGCTTATTATTTGTGTTTACAGCTTGAGCTTGGTGCTTTCCAGCCAGCACGTCCCTGGATTTATTTTCATTTGGTTTGTTTTCTTTTGTTCACATATGTGTAAGATTTCTCGTTTGCTTAGGGCAGACTCTAAGCTCTCTGAATTGGTCAATCTGATCCCATCACTCCAAACCACTTTGTGCATTGTCCTCCAGATTCTTTTACAATTGAGCAGACTGGATGCTGATACACGCTGTGGGCCAGATTCTGTAATTTTTCCCAGTTGGTAGTCATAATTCAAGTTTTGGTGAAAGGGTGGTGCCTTAGAAATGCAGGGTTGCAATATAGACTTCCAGTATTGTTATTTCCCATTTAGAGCTCTTTCCAGTAAAAAAAAAAAATCACTCGTAGGCCTTTGTTTTCAAACACCTTCTAAATCTATGTGATGGTATTTTCATTTACTTTTTATTTACTAGTTAAAAATGCCATCTTCTGTGATTTACGTCTTGCAGTGTTCACCAGCAGCCGTTAAATACATCATAACAAATATTTATCAACATTTTCAACCATTCCTTATCGGAAGCAAGGTTTTGTCTGAAAAATTAGGAATTAGCAATCTCTGCCACATCAGGCAATAGCTTGTCACTAATAAATTTTACACCCAGACATATTTACCACTTCTTTAGTTTGTAAATGATTATCATGCTTCTTAATGGAGCAGTGTTAATAATAATAATAATAATAATAATACAAAGAAAAATAGACACAAATAGCTTTCCAGAATGTGACTAAATAGGACTGAACACTTTGTTCCAGTATCCAGGGCTTTGTCAGATATTACCAGGCAGTGAACGATCATTTATTCAGCTTTGAGAGGGCACAAAAGAAAAATCATTAAGAAGACTTTTAACGATTAGCTTCCAGTGTGCAAATGTTGTAGCAACATGGTGTGCCCTCAGTGCAGTGCTCTCAATTTGAGCTACTGCTTTTCCTCTGTCCCTCCACATGCAGAGCCTAGTATTAGCCAAGTTCAAAGGAGAGCAGCTATAATTTAAGACTCTTATGCTTTCATTTGTTACTCATCAAGACAAAATTAAGCACAAGAAAAAAGTTGCTCAGAGGACTGGCTCCGACTCTGCACACCTTAAAATTAGGAACTAGAGTGAGACAGACTCCATGGGCAGTGCTGCTGCCCATCTCCATCGTCGATGGAGAGTGACAGACAAACCCAAAAGGAAAATCAGCCTGAATGGCTTTCAGCAGTGCCTCTCTGGTGGCTACAGTGAGACCTGGGCATGCTGTGTTTTCAGCACGGCTGTGCTAATTGAGGTGAAACCATACCTTGCTCAACATGGTTTCCAGGCCTCTTCCCTGTTCAGGCTCTTTTTCTTGTTGTTGGGACTCCACCCGCCTTCAGTGAGGCTTTGCCCATCAGAAAATAGAGCCAGTCTTTGCTAAGTTTTTACCAAGACCAAAATCCTCTGTGCTTACTGCATGTGAAAGGAGATTTTTCCCCCTCATTCCAGGGAAAGGTGCTGGATTTTGTCCCATCTGTGGCTTCCCAGTGCAAAATCCCATCTAAGCACGTAGAGCAGAGGTAGAGTTTCCGAAGTCTTGTTTGGCAAGCTGGCTACAGCCAGTGCACAGCATCCGATCGCCTTTACAACTCATCCAGCTCTGTAGGTACTCGTGCTTCCAGAGTGAGAAAGGAATCAGTGGAAATCTGTAGAGATTAAGCTTTTCCGTATAATTTCTCCAATTGAACAACCTTTTCAAAATGAAAGTATCGTCAGCTCGTAATTGTTGTTACATAAAGAGATGACAATGCACCTATATTTTTGAGTGTACTATGTGAGCCAGGAAGAACCATTACCCCACAGACTAATGAAAGATCTTTTCCAACTTCCACGTGTCCATGGCAGAGGATGTGTAAATCTCAGCTACGGAGCTTGTTCTTCTTTATTGCCTAAATTGCAAGTGAATTAATTGATGCTGGAAGAGTAGCCACCAATGACATTGGATTAGTTGTAAGATTACTCAGACAAGGATTTTTTTATTTGTTTGGTTTTTTTTTTTCTTCTTCTTTTCTTATGTAATATAGACAATTAGATTCTTTCAATTCTTACTGGGTCTGGCTGGGATGAAGTTAGTTTTCTTCACACCAGTATGTATGGTGCTGGGCTTTGCACTTCTGGCTAACACAGTACTGATAAGGCATCAATGTTATGGCTACTGGTGAACGGTGACTGCACAGCATCAAGGCCATCTCTCCAATCCTCTCATCCACAGAAGACCATTAGACCGGGAGTGAGCAAAAGGCTGGGAGAGACAGCTGACCAAGGGGGTATTTCATATCATATAATATTGTAATCAGCAATAAAGGCTGAGGGAAAGGGGGAGAATGAGGAGGCATCGTGGTTACGATGTTTGTCTTCTCAAGCAATTGCCACACATACCAAAGCCCTGCTTCCTAGGGAGTAGCTGGACACCTGCCTGCTGATGGGAAGTAGCAAATAAATTTCTCTTTTTGTTTTGCTTCCACACACAGCTTTTGCTTTTTTTTTTTAATTAAACTGTCTTTATCTCAACCCATAGCTTTTCCATCTTATTTTCTTCCCTTCTCCTGCTGAGGAGGGGGAGTGAGAGAGCAGCTGGGTGGGCGTCTGGCAGCCAGCCAACATGAACCCACCACATCTTATCAGCAGAGAATTTGCCAACAACTTCAAAAGCTTTCAGCCTTTGGGTGACTTTCTAATTGGGTGTTTGAGATTTTAACCACTGTATTGCTGGTGATACATTGAAAAGTTAAGTTTTACTGTAAACTATGCCAGGGCTCGGTAGGGGCCATGACAGTGAAAGTAGGATAGGCTTTAAAAAGAATAGGGAAGAGAAAGTAAAACCAAAGGCAAATTCTGCTTGTGATTAAAAGCAACGGGGAATCAATACAGAAGAACTTTTTCTCCTTTAAAATGATGTTAGTTACTCTGCATCTCTATCCGTGCCAGACCTCAGCTGAAGCTGCACAGCTCGAGGGCTGTTGGCTTGCCCAGCTGCCCATGCCACCATTTGGACAGCTGGTGGGTACCACTGTGTCAGCACTATCCTCGACCAAAATATATACTCCTTACACAGGAATCAGAAAGCAGAGGAAAGCCTTCAAGAGACAGCTGGGAGAACAGATACTTAAGCTGTTTTTTTTAATGACACGGTCTATGAATAACCTGAGAAACAAGATCATTAAACCTATTCTTGTAGGGATTTGCTGTTACATTTTTTTCCTTTCTTAGTTTTCACAGAACCTCGGTGAATCACCTGGAAATTTTCCTCCTCCATCAGCACTCATGTTTGACATCAGAAAGCTGATCTTTTCCTTGTCCCTTTCCAGGACAAAGCCAGAGGTAACTTGAATTGGATGAGTGAACCTGTGCCCATCAGGTTTTCCTGTTGGTCATTTCAGGTGTTAGAACACGCAACACTCAATAATGCTTAATGCGCTAATAGACATCATTCTTTTATGTCACTTGTACAGACAGCAGGCCATCCTCATTCATTGATCAGATTAATTAGATGATTTAGGCATCGAAAGATACCACCAGGTGCTTTTTGGGATTTATTGAAATTCTGGAACAGGGTGAGATCATAGGTGCCCTGCACCCAGACCGCCGCTGCAAGGGGCTGTCCTGCAGGAGGGTCTTGCTCTGGGGGAGCCGGAGGTGCTGGCAACCCTTGCTGCTCAGCCAGGAGCAGTGCCTGGGCTGGAGGTGACTTTGTTCAGCACTGCAGGCAGAAGCCACACATCCAGGTGCCTGGCTGAGCTGAGGGCAGTGCTGGCCGGTGGCTGTGCTCTCACAGCCAGGACCTGTACTTCACTCTGTCCTTATCTGAGTGCTGTAAGGCGGGGGGTCCTGCCAGCCTCACCCCCCACCCTCCCATAAACCTGATCTGACTCCACAGCCTATGGCAAGGGATTCAGTGTAAGGCAAGGGACTTCTGCTCCCTTTATTTTAATTAACGTTATGCATTTTGTTCTTTTAAGCAATGACCGTATAAAAATTACATATAGTCTGGAGCAGGGATCTATCTGTCTATCTATCTGGTTCCGGAACAGACTTAGGACTTTTATGCCCAAGATAAGCATCTAGCTGCTAGGGTGCAAAGTCAAACCCTCTCCTGTCATTTCTCTTCCTGATGTATCTTTGCTAGGCAAGGCAGAGGGTGTGCAGAGGAGACCCTTCCTCAGCACCATTGTGCTAGAGGGACCCTCCCAGGGGGATTAGGAGGTGAGAAGTGGACTGGTTTCCCAAAGGAGGTAAAATAACCCATGACTCCATCCCTTAGGGAGCTCCTAATGTAGTTACGATAAATCAGTACTATTTGTACAACTTTTGAAGCTAAGTTTTGCATTCACTCAGTTAGCTACTAAAGGCACCTCAAGTGTAAAAACTGTGGAAATAAAAAAAAAGAAAGAAAATTGGAACAAATTCTCAGACTTACGAAGTATAATTTTAATTTTAATAAAATTCAACCAGTGAGAAAAAGTCATATAAAATTATAAAGCTACAGAAATTATAGGTCTGATTAGCTATTCATATACTCTCACCTTCATTAAGTTGACCTCAGATGTTACGTTCTAGCTGCTATCTCAGAAATACTAGCCTTGGGGGAGTATTTTTCCTTCATAAAAGTACCAGTTTTCAGTGGGTTTTATATTTTTCCTCTTCCATTCTACTGACAGAAGTTTGTGTTGTCAGCACATTCCTTTATCTTCTTTTGTGTGTTTTACTTCCTCAATATATTGCCCTGGTAATTGTCCTGATACTTCAATGCTTCATTAATTTAATATTCACAAGCTTCTGTGATTTTTCAGGCTTTTAAAACTAATAAAAAAAGATCTGTGTTTTGTTCCTGGGGTTTATTAATGACATAGCCCTGTGATTTCTACACAACACTTCCTATCTTGTAAGTAGGTGTGATTTACAGTAACTCAGTTACTCCCATAGTCATAATGTTGTACTATTAGACTTAGTGGTAAACCTGGTTTCTACAGCTTCTAAAGCCTAAATGCTCAGGTTCATATCTTGCTTACTTAAGCTGAGCATAAAGAACTCCTACATTAACTGCAATTTCTTATTTTGACTGGGATTTTCATTATTTCCTTTGGACTCTGCGGTTTTACCCGTGGTGGTATCTGATAAATCTGACTCTGCTAAACTGCAGAGGTTATAATCCTGTAAAACAGTGTGGCCTCAGCAAAAGCACAGTGGTGAAAGCTGGGAGAACTGGATGTTTCAGAAACAAAATGGAATTTTACTGTGTATGCTAAAAATAATGTAAGTGCGTTGCCTGGGACGAGGACTCCCAGATAAGCTGAAGCAGCAAAGCAGAAATCTTCATTTGGCTATCAAAGATGTGGAAGTGTTCACAAGGAAAACTCTGGCGCAACTTCTCTGGCTCCAGAGCACCCTGATGCTTTTCTGAAGTTTCATGGCCTTTCGCTGAGCTTCCCATAGGCAAAGCATCCCAGAGGATGGCCTTGAACCTTCACGTATAATTCCTCTCCTTGCATGGGCCTTCTGTCTGTTTCTCAGCACGCCCTTTCTCATCACGCACTCTTTCATTTTGTGTCCTTGGATCTCCTCAGGTATCAACTCAGAGACCTCAGCATCACTTTGCCAGTGGGGTCCCCTCAGTGCTGGTCCCCTCTAGCGGAGCCAGCTGCTTCTGTTCACATTATATACTGTTTGGATCCTTGAGCCATGTGGGGAACTCCTGTGGCTGTGCTTTGTGTGGGCGTTCCCCCCACCCATGACGTACAGTGTTTGGGGAAGCAGAGGCCATGCAGAAGCCCACGAGAGCGATGCTTTTACAGTGTGAAGCTGGTGCCTGTGCCACAGGCTCTGGGGAACGGCACAAGAGTTTGCGGGCACAAAGGCAGCTGTGGTAGTGCAAGAGAGCTGTGTGGGCTGGAGAGAGCCAAACTTTTGGCCAAGGACGAGATTTGCCTTGTCCTTTCTGTCTTTTTGCAGCAAAATTTGGGGTGCAGTAACTGTATAAAGTTACTGTGGCTTTGCTTCAGGAGAAAATAATCAATTGAATCCGTAGGAAACCCCAGGAACAAAGTAATATTGGTGCTTTTGCCTCCTTCTCTGACGCTGGTGAAGCAAAGTTATTTATAATGATAGTCACTGAATTTCGTGTAGCTGAACGTCAGGAAACTGAATCTCTAACTCACGGACACCAAATTACCAGTATGGAAACATAGTTGTAAATGCATTAGGGTGAGAGTTACCGTAACGGGTTAGACCCAGTGCCCCGCGCACACTTTTGCCAGGGGCCAGCAGCCGATGCCAAGGGCAGATAGAGAGGATATATGTGGTATTACCTGGGATGCTTTTTCAGCTCCACTCTCTGTGGTTGAGGGATTTTCTTCAGTAAGTAGTTGCAGAAAGATCATCGTGTTTAATAGCCTTTGGTAGCTTTTCATGTACTGATCTAATCCCCTTTTGAAGCGATTGCTATTCCTGCACTTCACATTATCCTGTGTCACAGAGTTCAGTGATACAATTATGTGCTGGGTGAAAAAGTTCTTCCTATTCATTGTTTTAAGCCAGCTACCAGACCGTGTCACTCTTCCCAGATAAATAGCAAGTAGGGAACAGACTTTCCCAATTTGCTTTAGCGACAGCGTGTTGGTTGTGGAGCCCTGTGTTATATACCCCTTCAACCATACCATTTCCGAAGTGCACTCCTAGTCTGCGTAGTCATTTCCTCATATGGAAGTCATATCATCCTGCTGGCCCACCAGCACTGCTCCCAATTGTATTATGTTCCTTTTAAGATGGCACGGCCAGAGCGGTACTCAATATTAGGTGAATATATGCTCTGGGGATTGACACCATGGCATAATAGTATTTTCTGGCGTTTTCTCTATTCTTCTGCTAATAATTCCCCAGACATCTTTTTAACCACTATTGAACACTGAGATGCTTCCAGAGAAGTAACACATGGTTTCAAGATTTCTTTTCTGACCGACTATACCCCTTCTTTACGCTCCATCAGATACAGTTTAAAGTGACGTTGTTTCCTCCCATGTGCATTACTTTGCAGTTACCGACACTGAAATCTGCCTGCCATTGTCTCCGTGTTGCGTAATCCCCCTGCAGTTCTGCACCATCAGCTTGACTTCAGCTTATCCTCAGTCAGGTCTGGCTGCCCTGAATCACTCTGCGCCCCCTGTGAGTTTTATTGCTTCAGTTGCCCCCTTTCCCCTTTCCAGGCCCTACGCAAATATGCAATTTAATACAGGTCTCTCAAATCCTTGCTGGATCCTGCTGAGAAATTCGCTTCACTGTGAACCTGGACCATACCTGTGTCCTTTGTGTCGTATTTTCCCGCCTGTTACTAATTCAGAAGAGTGTATTCCCACATATATCCTGACAACTCAGGTGCTTAACAGTCTTTTGTGAGGAGCTTGTTCAAAGCCTTTTGAAAATCCAAACATGTACACCTCCAAGATACTATCCCTTCGCTTGCGTACCGATGTCTCATTTCTCTGGTTTGAACTGAATATTTCTCATCTTAACGCAGGGTCTAGAAGGATTCCTGCGTGCCTGTGTCACGTTTGAGGGCCATTACTTGTGTATAAATGCCAGAGAAAATCATTGGCAAAAAGTAGCTACAGCTATGTCTACTTACTGAACAAGTTTAAGTTAACCCACATCAGCTGACTTTGAATTTAGTTAATTACATCGGTGCAGTTTATTTGGCAAAGGGAGGAGAGATTCCACTTCCTCTTCATTGTCTGATGTGTATTTTTATCAGGGAGGTACCTTCTTAAAGAAGAGATCAAATCAAAGGATATTTCCGAGCCCTCGAGGTTTGTATTACCAAACAAATGACTTAGTGACAAAGGATGCACCCAAAGAAGCGGTACCTGGACCTTAAACTCTCTGCTCGTCAAAGCAGAGAAATGAGCGCCTCCAGCCCATGCCAAAGATGCCATTACGAGCAGACGGGACACAGTCCTTTCACTTAATAAAAAGGCAAATTGCAGGCTTTGGCAACCCTTCTAACAAAAGACGATCACACAAATATTTCAGTTTCGTCTTTGTCGTGCGTGCATGAAGTAATTTAGAGTCCGTATTAGGGACTACTATTTTTACGTGTCAGAATGATGTTTGCTTTGGAAATACCTCTGTGCCGCACCTTTGGAACTCAAACGTCCCTCAGTTTGCTGAGATCCAGACAGGAAGGCAACTGAAGATGACTGCAATTACAAAGATTTCTCACTTGTTCATTGCTTCCCTGTTTTTTCTATTATGCAAAAAAATCATTCGCTAAGAAGTAAATTCGATAATTTCATTTAAGGATGACATCCGCAAATTTTAGATGGGTGTGTGTCGAAGCGAGTCCTAAATCAAAGCAATTATAGGGTGCATATTTATCTGAATCAGTAGGGTTTGCTCTTCTTTAAAAACAGAAGCCCTAACTTCATTTGAAACAAGGCCACTCAGGGTAGGGCTGGTTTGGGATCGTATCTCCAGTTTTGTCTTTTATCGGTCACTTAAGCGAACTGAGATGTTAGGCAGACGGAGCAGGACGATCTTTCATTGTATGGCTCTTTTTGCTCGGTCATATAAGGCAAGTGATGGACAGACCTGGAAAAAAAGTCTGTGCCCGGTACGGTCAGCCTCAGCTGCAGGCTGCTCTCTGCGTGAAGGCTGTGGGGTGGCAAGGAGAGAGGCAGAGGCACTACCGCAACCTTCTTCGGTGAGGAGGTGATGTTCCCTTGTTGCTCTGTAGCCCATTTTCCATTGTGATAGCGGACCAGCTGTTCAGGCTATCAGTTTGCTTTCCCGGTGTCGCCCGCAAAGGCTCTGTTAACTGAGACTGTGTCTTAGGGAGCTGCAGATGATAAAGCAACCGTTCCCTGTTTGTGGTCTCTGAAGTAACACGTTAAAAGTTATGTAATACTTGTATAATACATTTAGCTGTGAATATAGGACGAAGACTGGATGTTAATACTTATCATAATATCACGCATCATATTTATCAATGTTTCCTCAGGACATTGTAACAGAAAAGCAACGTGAAGCCAGGAACATGACGTTTAAGTTTGGCTGTTGAAAAGTTTGTAGAACCACCTATGCAGAAGAAAAGGAAGGGAAAAAAGGGACTTCTGCATCTCCTTACCGGACACGGAGCACCAAGTGATGTCTAATGCCCAGGAGCGGACACCAAGAGGGAGGTTTTACAGGTGAGAAGCAAGCAAGCTTTGAACATCCCAGCTGGAGCTGGTGTGGAGGAACGGTCTGAGCACTGCTCTGTGCTGCTCTGTTCTCTGCCTCCCACGGAGAGGGCAGGTGGGAGGATTGAGGAAAAGATGCAAGGGGAGGCAGAAACAACCTCAAAAGAGAAAAGAACTCAGTTATTTGGGAGATCATAATGCTTAAAAAACGTCGACGCTAGCTGCTATGGAGGATCGTTGTTAAATATGCCCTTATTAAGGCAGTTCATCTTTATCTTTTTACAACATTGTTCCATGGTTACATATCAATGTTTTAAAGTAAATATTTTATTCGTAAAGCCTGACTTGTGTTAAACCTGCCTCAGAGCGATTTAGCAGGCAGCAGGGTGCTCCCCTGGAGGGCTGGTGCAGGTAAACCCAGGGACTGGGAGCCCTGGCTCAGTGTCCAGGTCCCTACGGCTTTGCTCCAAAACGAGGGTTGTTCCTACTGCTATTGAAGCAGCACGGCTCTGGGTTAAAAGTTGGAATCACAGCGGGCTAGAAAAGAAGAAACGTATTCTACAAGGGAAAATTAGGATGTTTGCAGAGGGAGGAAGGCAGTGGGTTGATTAGCATTGAAAACATGCTGCTGTGGCCTTGCCTAAGAGGCAGTGGGTTGATTGACATGGATGATGTGCAGCTGTAGCTCGTTCCTGCCAAGGAGTTAAATAGCCCTGAGGACAGCGGGGGATGAGGTTGGGTGGTGTGGTGTGGTGTGGTGTGGTGTGGTGTGGTGTGGTGTGGTGTGGTGTGGTGTGGTGTGGTGTGGTGTGGTGTGGTGTGGTGTGGTGTGGTGTGGTGTGGTGTGGTGTGGTGTGGTGTGGTGTGGTGTGGTGTGGTGTGGTGTGGTGTGGTGTGGTGTGGTGTGGTGTGGTGTGGTGTGGTGTGGTGTGGTGTGGTGTGGTGTGGTGTGGTGTGGTGTGGTGTGGTGTGGTGTGGTGTGGTGTGGTGTGGTGTGGTGTGGTGTGGTGTGGTGTGGTGTGGTGTGGTGTGGTGTGGTGTGGTGTGGTGTGGTGTGGTGTGGTGTGGTGTGGTGTGGTGTGGTGTGGTGTGGTGTGGTGTGGTGTGGTGTGGTGTGGTGTGGTGTGGTGTGGTGTGGTGTGGTGTGGTGTGGTGTGGTGTGGTGTGGTGTGGTGTGGTGTGGTGTGGTGTGGTGTGGTGTGGTGTGGTGTGGTGTGGTGTGGTGTGGTGTGGTGTGGTGTGGTGTGGTGTGGTGTGGTGTGGTGTGGTGTGGTGTGGTGTGGTGTGGTGTGGTGTGGTGTGGTGTGGTGTGGTGTGGTGTGGTGTGGTGTGGTGTGGTGTGGTGTGGTGTG